>NC_054538.1:74062400-74362400 GCF_017654505.1 Polyodon spathula | reverse complement strand
TTGTTGTCATATTCCTACTACTTCCCTCATCCACCTTTGCAGCAGGTTTTCTTCGCCCGGGGAAATGTCTTATTTATTTTTTGCTCAAGATAATGGGTAGCGCTGAGACCATGCATCAAAGATGAGTAAGCAATTCATGATTGTAATTGTAACTATTTGTATCTCGTTTGACAATGTTTCTTGTAAAACGTTTGATTAACACACTTCAATCTGTGCGCTGTTAACTTTACATAACGTATTGTGTAACGTTCACAAATAACATCTATAAGCAGTTGCTTTGATAAGAAAAATGCTGACACTGCACGAACAAACAGGTCTACATTTACAACTCAGCAGACTCTATACATTAACCTGCTGAATTTTGTAAATTCAATACAAAAAAGCAATACCTACTGTTGATTTGTTTTTCATATGCCTTTCGTTTCTGACAACATGAATAAGTGATCCCCCTTAGTGATTTTTCTCTTGGTGAAGTGCAGTGTGAGAGGTCTATCCAATAGACATACTGTATACACCGGTTATGCACACAGTCTGTCTCCTGCTAATCGCCTTGCACTACAAATGTGATTTAGGGGTTCTCTGTGAGGAATGTGTGCTTAGTATTAAAATAATGTATCTATCATGGTTTCATATCATGCTTTTGAAATAAATATATTTAATATAGGGAGGTTAAAATTAAATTATTAAGACATTTGGAGCTTTTTAATCTTTACTATAAATGTTTTAACAAAACAGATATACAAGTAAGTAGCCTGCTAGTGTTACCCTCATGACAGATGTTTCTATACTACATAGCAAATGTAAGTAGTGTTTGGTATCAATCTGTCCTAATAGTGGTCTGTCAGTTTTTTTCTGCTGTTGATGTTTATTGTAACTAAGTGGATGCAGTCTATCTTCCAAGATCCCAAGGAGCCTTTACACAATACAAACTGGCAACTAAAACAAGATTGTTAAAAACTGAAAAACAAAATGGCAGTCCTCACAATAATGGCAAAGATAATTTACAGGAATTGCCATTGTAGCTATTGAAGGGGTGGGGATAATTTCACCCTCCTCGGTGAAACGACCAGGCAAGTGCGACACTAACTGAAAGCAGGGCTTGCAAACAGATTTTGTACCCGATCATATAAAAAGTGTTTTTAGGCATGGTAAAGCCTAGAGGTATAATATATATTTTAAAAACATGGCATTTACAAACCACTGAGAACTAAGGTAAATGCATAGTATGTAAACTCATGGGAAAAACTGCAAAATTACTGTGATAAACTTTTATAAAGGCAAATAAAGCAAAATATTTTGATAACGTATACAGAAAAAAAAATAAAAAATCACAGTGAATTTTAAGAAACAAGAAACACAATTCAGTGATTGTGCTCCAAATCTGTCATGCGCCATTAAAAATAAACATGTCATAAATAAACAACAATTTATTTTTACTTTATTTTCATTTTATAATTTACCTTCAGTACAATGTGTTTAAATGCCTTTTTTTGTGTCTTTAATAAATACCGACTCCTGATGATAACACATTTTTACAGCAGTGCTTGTTAATATTATTTTTATTTCAATGATCTGTGGTAACATTCTTGTGCTAGGTCACTCCCATGACAGAAATGTTTAAAGGCGATGAAGTCGTTCAAGCTTGACAGAGAAAACGACTTCCGAGCTTACAACAGAACCTGACACTAAGAAACGGGACAGCTTTACAACAGATATGTCCAGAAACAGCGACAGAAAAAAGGTAACTATCATTGGACAATTTCACTTAATTATCCAATGATATGATGTTCATGCATTTTTTAACATGATAACTGCAGATATAGGTATTTGATATAGTTCTAATATGAACTGTTCTTATTAAAAAACACTTCCTATTTTTGTTAAGGTAAAATCACAACAGCACATGCATTGCTTTGTGATATAGCCGCAAATGCAATGCTGTAGTTCACTGTGACACTGTGCTTAAATTCCCTTTTAAAGACTTAACAAGTCATATTCGAAAAGCATTAGATGCCTGTATTTACATAAGCCCACAGTGTACGTACCAGGACCCTAATGCTTTATTTATTTCTATAACGATGTAAGATTCTAGGTTTTGAGGATAAATGTTTTCCCTTTAAGTATATTTTACAATATGTATTTAATTTTACAGTGAATACTGGTGCAATTCAGTAACATGCTGCAAGATTTTGCTTTTCTTGTGCTACTGTACTTCTTGATAACTATTTACCTCTGTTCATTAAATCAGCAAAAATAAACTCTTGGCGTAGTCTGTCTTTAGTGTGGCAGGACCAGGGGCCAGCCCTTAAACTCTTTAGCAAAAGAATCAATGCTGGGATCTATTCAACTGATTTAACAGTGGGGGATCTAACACCACCACAGAGATATTAGAAATGTGTGTACCTCTGTTATGAAAGTCAGACCTCTAACAGTGCATACATGTATGTTTAGTGCAGGTCTGATAAAATAAAATATTGAAAACGGCAAGGACGGTCCTTTCTCTAGTCATTTAAGGACAGCAATATTTAGATCAGCCCTTATTTGGATCACTTGAATAGACCCCAATGTTTACATAGGTACGTGAATGAAGACTATACTAGGCATGTTATAAACAAAATACTAATTACAGTTACTTCAAATATTACCCTGTAAATACAAACTATCCTTTTCATATCATACACAAAGAATGGAGCTCTAATTACTAAAATATTACATAATTCTCCCTTAAATCCCTTACATATTCTAAAGCTAGAATTTCAAGTATACTATTACAGAATAAATGCGCAGGATATTAAGCTTTTCACATGAGATAAACACTCACATTCGTACATTCCCTCTCCCTTAAAAGTATGGACACTGTTATTACCACCTGTTCACAGACTTTTTTTTCAGAGGCATTAAAATAATGACTACTATACAGCAGGCTGAACATTAATTCTACAGAGGAATGCTATCTATTCAGTGAAGAGAACTCGGAGGCACTGCATGTTAATGGTGGTACATCCATAAAGGGCTCGTTTAATTTGTCTTCCCTCAAGGAAGCAGCTTGATTGGAGACGGAGGAGAATGAAAGGTGCTCGTGATTGATGATGTGGACGCGGTCCTCTGCTTTTTCCTTCTTCACTATGAACATCTTCCGAAACCGCTTCAACTCCTGCAGTTCACAGAACGTCTCCAGAACTACCAATATCGCAATTAGACCCAGCATTAGATAAACTAGCAAAAGAGGGAAATAAAAAGGTGAGTATATAAATTCAGTATTGGGACATAAAATGTATCCTGTACAAGCAACCCCTTAATGGACTTCAATTGCATTTTTGTGTTAGAACAGTGTCAAAAATAAATCTCATGCAAATCTTTAAAACATGCAAATAGGGAAAAGAACAGCTTTGAAAATGCCAGTTCTGCAAGCAACGTCCCCACTTTTTCTTTTGTTACTTACATGTAATCCCAATTTTATAAAGCTCTCTGAACTTCTGATTGTAACCTTCCCCTGGCACGTAGTCTCCAAGACCGATTGTGCTGAGAGAGATAAAACAGAAGTAGAAAGACTCCAAGAAATTCCAGTCATCTTCGAGAGAAGAGAACGCTGCTGCTGGGATGAAGAAAAAGCACGATGCAGTAATGAGGCCCAGTACCAAAGCATGGACCAGAGCAACCAGCTGCTCTGAAAAACCCCAGCGTGTATGAATGTACGTAACCGGAGCCCTGGTGACGTACACCATGACCCGCTGCACCACAGCCGTGAGAAACAGGAGCGTGAAAGGGATCCCGATCACAGAGTAAATTATACAGAAGGCTTTTCCTCCATCTGAGAGGGGGACTGTGTGGCCATAACCTGAAATGAAGGGGAACAAAAGCAGTGTTACTTAGGCAGTCAAAAACCAGCATGACTAAATATTAATTGGGGCCCTACAGCACAACCAAAATTATTTCAAACCCCTAGTGGGTATTTGAGCCTACTGCTTGAATCTATGTTTTAATCAAAAACGGTAATTCCAGTCAGTTCCTGATAAGTATGAGATAAGATATGCACACCATGTCTTGTTGCGTAATACCTAAAGGAGAGAAATCTAATTGAGTATCATTGTTGTAAACAGGTTTTATTGACCAGAGCTCGGTTTGGCTTATTCATCTTGAGCCCCTTTCACACTGGCACTTCTACCCGGGCCCCGACCAGGTTCTTGTTACCCTCGTCACAATCACACGTAGTGTCAAACCATGTACCCTTTGACCTGGGTCGAGCAAGACACAACGCACTATGGGTGTTTGCAAGAGGACAAAGTAAAACACAGCCACGTCTGCGTGAAGCTTTCACTTCCGCAAGGAACTTGTGAGCCATTTCTGTTTATTCTGTTTAGCCGTATTTCTTTTGATTGAGACACACCGTCAGCCAGATTGCTGCAAGGATGGCCTGGAGTGATGAAGAAACATTTGGTCTAATCAACATTTGGGCTGACAATTCAAAGCTTGGATGGAAGCGTCCATAACAAGCACGCAATCTTGAAAGCCTGAACAGATGAAAGGGTGGTCATGTGAATGTTGCTGCTACTGGGGCAATGCATATGCACATTGTGTGCTTGCTTCTGTCACCCAGGTCGACCCTGCTTCTTCAAAAAGAAATGTGAAATTGCACAGCCGACCTGCATGACACCAGGCTGTGACCCGGCTAGGATCCGATCCGGGTAGAGCATGTCAGTGTGGAAGGGGTTTTATATTGGCACTCCTTAACAATTATCTTAAACTCTACTTTTTCTCCCTCTCTCTCACCAAATAGTTTTCTGCATTTTGCAAACCTTTGTGTCGTGTGACACACATGCTATATATATAAGGGTAACACTATATTTACGGAGGCTGATCAAAAGACACTCAGTCCCAAGATATCAATGCTAAAAGAAGTCAAACATTATGACTAGGAGTGTCTTCAAAGGTGAAATTAGTTTTTATGAGTCTCCAGGGTTCAGTCTTGGCTCCACCTCCAGGTGATAAGGAGTAAATAAGTCTTAACAGCCCTGTTTAGATAAAGTGAATATATAGAGCTGGTGTGCACATAACGAGCAGATGGAGGCAGGCAAGTAAAAGCCTGTTTGCTGACTTATTTAGTGCAACTGTTCCCTATAACCATCTGTTTACCTTCTGGTAACCCTATCCCTGTTTGACTCTGATTGCATCCTCCACATTATTTATGTTAAACTACCACTGCCAAATTGTATAGGTTTTTTTTCTTCTGTAAAGCAGAATTTCTATACAACCAGAATACAATATAAAAAAACAAAAAACAAAAAACAAAAAAAAAAAACAAGAATAGCTGTACAATAATCTTGTATTACTAGAATGTAATGCAATACTTTATTTTGACCTGAAATGTCTTTGGCTGATTGTTTTTTCGCCAGATTTAGCTGGTAAGATTTCACTTCATGTCATTTTAAGCTTTGATTCAGATATGGTTTCAGGAAATGTAACCTAATTTGAAAGTGCCGTTGATTCAGAGGATAGGTTCTGAACATGGCATTATTTTAAACAGATTAAAAGCTGAAGTTACAGGCATATACACTATTTATATAATGATTCAAATCTGAATTAACCCTGCCTGTTACCAAAATGGTTCATCCTTTATCTGTTGTCATTAGTTTTGGCTAAATTTCCAGGATCAAACACATTTGTGCGCTAACATACTGTCCTAGTTAACCCGAGACAGTAAATGTATCTTGCCAGTGCAACAAAGTAGAAACTATATAACAAAACTTCAGTAACAATCCACAACATTTATGGGTTGTACTGTTATGATTAGGATGGCATTTTATAAATCATTGAAGTTACTGAACACAAAAGTTTAATGCTTTGCAAACAAGCCATTCATAACAGCACACATATAAACAAATAGATTTTGGTTTGCATGTGATTTGTGATGCAAGCCTCTGTATGTTTTGCCACTGGTCCTATTAAAAGTTATTAAAAGTGATTTGTTTGGGCTTGACCACTGTGGAGTCATAAAGTGGAATTTGAATCTTGGAATTAAAACAAAAATATTATTAAACAACAACAAAAAAAATGAACCTGTGTATTACAATTAATATAGTAAATGATACAATATTATACCTATAACATTTGCTTAATTTTAGTTTTAAAATGAAAGTTTCTTTCCAGATACAAACGACCCGGGCCTATGATTACTCTGGATTACTTTCCCATGGCAGCCACAAAGACGTTTACCCTAATAATCACTTAGCTTTGTTATAAAGTCCTTGTACCAGCTGAGTGGAAATAAGCATGCAAAAATAGCAACAGTGCACTGCTCCTGATTAATGATATCCCTCAAGTTACTGCCCTACACCTGTCCTTTCACTGGTCCCCAAGGTCCTCAGCAGCTTTTACATAACACACTGCCGTACAGCTCATTGACTCGATATTTTCCGTTCTCTAGGGGTATGGAAAAATACATCTTGGGATATCATTTTACCCAGCTATTAGAAGTAAAATCCTCTTCTCGTACACAGCATCAACTCTATACCTGCCCCAAAGCTAAAGCTCGCTCTTGAACTTGATCTTAATAAAACGATGTATAGTTGCTGTGATGCCTCATTTCCTGCTTTTTGCCTGGTTGGTTTTGCCAAACCCTCAAAAAACTGTATCTGCTGTGTATAAATGTCCTTACTTTAACGTTTACATTTAAAAGGACATTGGCTCAAATGAAATGCACTAGCAAAAAAGCCTTTACTGTATTTAGAGAACAGAAGCACTATTGTTCATTTTCTGTATGCTTTTTAATAGCTGGCTCCAAATTGAACACTCAATGGAAGACAAGTGAACCATTCAGCATCAACCTTCATCTTCCTAACCTCAATCTAAAGATCTGTTTTCAGATGTAACCAGTTTAACATCTACCTACAGTAGAGGTAATGTCAAGGGGAAAGGTCAGGGTGGGGGTCGCAGAGCCACTCAATTTAACACAACACAGTGAGGAACACAGCTGTCTGATTGCTGTGACTCCAGACAGCACAGGAAGCTTGTTAGAAGCAGCGTGAAATTTTGGAAATCCACTAAAATAAATGCAGAAGTGGTGAAAAGTATTCCTTTAAAACAGATCCTCAGTCGGGTATCGACTCTCTTGAGAACAATAATAACTCTATCATGATTGAAACTGATTTAGGGGAACAGCGCTACTGATTTTAAGAGGAAGTCTTTCAATTTAATTTGTTTCAGTTTGGCTGCTGAAAGTGCAAAGTGACACAATGGAGGTGGAAATGGAACCCTGTATGCCAGTTTTTGGGGTAATTGACATAACTATGAATTGATTTAAATATACGTTTTTTTACCAGTTAGTTAAAACAAAAGTTAAAAATTAATTATATTTAATATATATATATATATATATATATATATATATATATATATATATATATATATATATAATATTATATATATATATATAACTATATATATATCTTGCTGTTAAACTATTGTCTAACTTCAATAAAGAATTGTATGCACTACGGATTTGTTTTCCAATTGTTTCTCTCTGGCAAGAAGAATTTTTTTTGCTGATCTGATATGAAAGATTAGCCTTCTGGGCAACTGCACCACTATTGACCACTGCACTTGTTGCATATACTGCATATACCACCTGTGTCTAAATAACATTCACTGTGTATGGGGGCAGATGGGCACTTGTAAAGTATTCCAACATTGTCCCACTGCTCATATCTGCAGTTTTGGAAATATAACGTCCTGATCCATTTGAAGTAATGGATCAATGGTACATATTAAGTAAAGTATTTAGTAGGAGCTGTATTTTTCAGTGTGTTAAAGCCTGCATCTAGAACATGTAGAATCAGTTCACGTTTCCTTTTTGTAACGGAAAATAAAAATACTTCTCCCTTAAATTAGATTGTATTTTTTTTTTCCCTTAACCAAAGTAAGAAGAGTGGAGCGCAGTACAGATTCGGAGTCGCAATTTGACATAAACGCACCATTGCTGCCCCCAGCAAATAGAAAAGTATAGGGCTTTAAAAAAAACAAAACTTAACCATATCTCTCTGGGCTTTACAATGCCTGCCTGTGCTTTAGCACATCTTCAGATGAATCACTCTTTGCAATGCTTTTACTAGGTAAACTTTCATAAGGGTTAACTCACAGTGTCCCTTTATTCTGCAATTCCAATGACCTCAATACTGTAACCAACTGCGCTATGGCCTGTGGCGTTCCAACTTTCATACAATAGATGGAATTTAACCATGAAGTGTGAGAAATACAGTGACTGTGAAACATGGCCCACCGAATTGAGCTCTGCGTTTAACACTGGCATACAAGAGGGCATTCTAGTAAGACCGAGGTGGGGAAGTTTTAAACAAAATGTCAGGATGAAATCAGCATGAGAGGACTTAGCAGGCGTCAAATGAGCCAAGCAAAAAAAAAAAAAAAAAAAAAGAAGTAGAACGAGTGACAGTCTGGTATTCTATTTCACATGTACCTAGAAACCAGTCACATTTTCAAAAAACAGAATGAACAGTAATTTTAACTGAAGCATATTTACCTGTACTTCACCCATGTCTTTTATGGTGGCAGTATTACAAAATAAATGCAAAGTCATGTGGCTTGTTTTAATTCCGTCAGATTGGTATTGATAACATACCGATTAATTTCTTTAACTAGAGCATGTGATCGAAATACAAGTTGCTTCTCAAAAGGCTCAAAATAATTGTTACAATTAAAAGCAACAAAGTCACACCTTCAGTGCAGCATGTGCTACTGTCTTCCAGTACAAGAACCCATTAAATAGAGGTGGCAGATACATTTCAGCACACAAATGTGCAACACCTATAAAACCTTTGACACTTCTTCAAACAGTATACTGATGTGCAGCACCACCAGGCCTGTGCGCCGTGAGTCTTCTTTGCAAAGACAGGTAAGTTATTCACATGTAAAACATTCCATGATGCATTATGGCATGAACTATGAAATTAAATACTGCATCAAAACACTAGACATAAAAAAAAAAAAAACTTATATTGTCAATAGCAGAATAACAACCCTGGCGACGGAAAAATGATGTTTCCTTCTGCATAATTTTCAAAGCTAAGTAAACTGCTCTATAAATACCGGTAACGGTACTGTATGTGCATTTAACTCAACGGGAATAAACAAAGGGTTTATCAAGAAAACATACTTACCTCACAGTGATGGTGGGTGATCACATTACCGTGTCTGAATATATTTAACACAAGATCGCATACCTGTAGTGGACAGGACAGTGCTAGCAAAGAACAAAGCCGAGGTGAAGTCCCAGTTCCAGTTAGCTGTCGCGTTGTTCAGCACCGAGACCCCGTAGTTGCTGGCCTCCAGTACCTTCGACAAGAACTCCTCGAGCCTCTCTTCTGACAGGCATTCGTTCTCCTGCAAAAACTGCCTCTTCACGTTCCTCAGGTCCTGCCTGAGCAGGTCCTCATAAGGCAGCTCGACCGAGGAGAAAACTACGGCCCCGAAGATTAAATACAGTACATAGCCGAGGACCAGAAAAAAAAAATACCATGTCGATTTATTGCTTTGTATCAGCCGTACATACGAGTTACTGGCTAGAGACTGTAACATCTTCCAGTGCTTAATTTAAAAAAAAAAAAAGTATATTTGTTTCCCCTTAATAATAATCTGCTTTGTCCTGACTGTCTACCGTGCTGTGTTATTAAATACTGTAAGCCCGCCAAGATTCGTTTCTACAGCTGGCTTTATTTTCGCTTCTCTCTCCCTTACCTTTTCTGTCACTGAACATGCATTGAGTTTTCAGAAGCTGATGTGGCAATGACTTCCCCCTGTAATGTGTGACGTTATTAGTTTCACACACACCCCAGGTAACCGCTCCACCAGGAAACCTCCCCAGCGACCAATGCAAAGAAGCAGTAGCTCGCTGTTGTGATATCATGCTGCTGTAAGAGGTTCTTGCTGTCAAATACCTAACCTTGTGTGTACATACCCACTGTATGTTCCCCGATAATGTAAAGTTTACACACGGTTGATACTAGAGGCAGATCAAAAAAGTATGAGATACTATATCAGTTTTTGTATTTGTTTAAACTACTGTAAAACGGTAGTAGTAATATTAGGATATTGTAATGATTGAATTGAAAAATACTACATTATCTGCTGTTCTGTTCACACCAGTAATGGACAGTAGTCATACAGCAATGTATTTCAATTAATTGACTTTTAAAAAAAAAAAAAAAAAATTAATCGAGTTAAAAACTAAAAATGTTAAGATTAAAAATAAAAACAGGGCTGTGAGTGGGAAATGTTGATATTGGTATCCTGCTTAAGTTCAGAGAAAGGGAAAATGGTAGTTAAATGAACATTTTCTAAAACTTAAACAGCTATTTATTTGGCTATAGGTTCGTTGGTACACTGTATAATCATATAAAGTACTGCCAGCTAATCATGTATTTGACTCTGCCTATGGCTTACTCGGCCAGGGGTTGCAGACAGCTCTGTACACCCAACTCCGCTAAAGGGCTGGTGGTAGTGCTGGTGTGGTTGGTTTTCAACAAGTCCTGCTGTATGAGCTGGTTCAGGAAAACAAAACTATCAAGTCAATTGAATGTTTTCTACACTCTTAAATAAATAAATTAAATTACTGTAGACCTAACCGTGTTGAGGTGTTATATACTGTAGGTGTCCTGTAACATGTAAATATGTGTCACAGTTCCTAAAGTGGCCCCCAGACCACTAGCAGTTAGTGTCAGTTTTTTACTGATTCCTTTAAATCACTAAAAACTATAAAAACACAAAAATTAGATCACCACTAATATGCCCATCTTCCACCCTCACATAATGTACGTAGCTTTAAAATTAAATTTAAAGTTTTTTTATTGGATCCACAGTTGAAGTTGAAAGAAAAAGAAAAGATGTTTTAATATCACTCAAATCCAACAGCTGTCGTGTTCTTTTTTTGGTCACCATGCAGGTTTATGAGTTGAATTATGAAATTAAAAGTAATGGCAAATATTTCACTGCACACACACACAAACACACACACACACACACACACACACACACACACACACACTCAGGAGGATTCAATACAAGATTATTGGTTTATGTGGCTTATAATTGTGGAAAACCTTCAAAGAATAGACTAAAACCTGTGGGTTTGAACCTAGAACAGCAGGCACTTAGTGGAAGCTAAAAATAACAACACTGCCAAATGTAATTACCTGTTATTGCATTTTTAAATCAATACATGAACTGAACAGCGGTATTATTTAACTATTATATGGCCATTTGTATTTTACATGAATTACATTCTGAAACAGAACCATACTAAGCATTATTTTTCTTATATAGCTCCTTTCATAGTGGAGCACCATCACAAAGCACTTTACAAGATGTGAGACTAGGGTGTGTGAACCATGCATCAGCTGCAGAGTCACTTACAAGAATGTTTCACCTGAAAGACAGAGCACAAGGAGGTTCAGTAACTTGCTTAAGGTCACACAGTGAGTCAGTGGCTGAGCTGGGATTGGAACCGGGGACCTCTTACGTACAAGCCCATGTCTTTAACCACTGGACCACACAGCCTCCTAGGGAGAAATGACATCACAGATACAGATGGTTGATTGTTTTGTGTGCTCTGGGAAGCTCATTTCAAAAGCAGCTCCTTTGGTAAGTCATGGATTGGACAGTCATGTGTAATTAGAATGTAAAAAAGCTTAACTGGCCTTTAATAAAAACAAATGAATAAGAAGGAAAATAGAGCATGTGCAAGTAGGCAATTAGGTCAAAGGCAGCACAGTCCTCAACTGGCAGTGTCAACTATTATCTCTGCATAAAAAGAATGATTGCATATTACTATATCCCTGAATCAACCCTGTTTAAATAATCAGCATTCCTCTGCTGCGGGCCTTTGTTCTAAACTCAGTGAAGACTGGCTCTTTGACGTCATCCAGCCTTCTGTTAAAGTTATTTAAAGGAACAGGTGAATTGCAACACTGTCCTGGCATCCTGATAAGCCTGGCAGACATTTACCTTCACAGTGACACTTTCCTAAAGAAATTGTGGTAGAGCTCTGTATCCTTCTGCCTGAATTCAAACTCATCTGAAGATTTTTCAGAACGACACTGTGCATGCTGGCATGCTGTTACATTTGTATTTACTGGTGACTAATTATTCCTTTATATCTTCTACTCTCCAAGTTCACCGGAGAAATATCTGGGCATCTTCAGTCTTGGCTGAAAAAATGAATGACTGCATGCTCATCTGGGCACTGACTTTCTTTAGAGTTATTAGAACAGAAATATTTCAACAAAAATGCAGAAATTCCTAAAAGTGTAATCACTTGTTAGATACATTGATAACATTATGCAACAGAAACCTATAAACTTGTGTGTGTATATATATATATATATATATATATATATATATATATATATATATATATATATGATGAAGGCTATATTTGCATCCTGAGCCATTCGAAAAAAAAAGGCATAATACCACAGTAGTGACATCAAAAAGTGATAATTCCGCTAGAGGAAAATATATTTAAAGTTTGACCCATTCGACTCCTTGAGAACATCGCTTTCAATTCAAACACAAAATGTCTCTTTTTCAATTACTTGTCAACACCCACAGTATAGAAATGTTCATTAATGATCAACAAAATGAGAATACATTAAAAAAAAATTATATAAAGCTGGTACATTTGTATCTCAGGGAAACTGCAGAGGAACGGGAAATTAAAACAAGGTAAAGGCAATCATCCAAATAAAGCTGAAGCACTAACGGATAACGTGTCAGAACGTCTGTCTGTACAGCACTGAAACAGTACATTAAAAAAACCTGTCCTTTACTGCTGAACAATTCCGTCTTGGGTTTCTGTGACAGTTTTTTAATTGCTCGACCTTTGGTCTCGTAATTTATGACGTCACAGAAACCTTAGATGGAATTATTTTCCTGTAACTCACTGAAGCCCATATATATATATATATATATATATATATATATATATATATATATATATATATATATATAGGTTGTAGGGAGATATGCAAATAAAGCATTACAAGAGCCAATCAAATCACGTGAAAGTTGCTTAACAGCTTCTCCAGTCACAGCGTTTTAAAAGTCAAAATACAGCAGCTGCAGACATGTTTCATCAGTACAGTGCAACTGTATTTTGGCTTCAGAAAGACTCAGGAGAGTAAGTAAAATAACGTCAAAATACAGTTGCGCTGTACTGATGAAACATGTATGCAGCTACTGTATTTTGACTTTTGTTGCTTTCATTCACCTTAACTCGAAAGCTACTTGTTTTATATATATATATAGTGACAGACAGGTAAGTGGGTGTGTCCATAAACCGGAGGTCCAGACAGACGTTTCTCGAAGGGAGGACAATAAGTTTATTGTTTACACAAAAATAAACAATCAAATCAAAACAAAATGCCTAGCCCTTTTCCGGGCCTAACTGACTTTCTTCTTTGTCCCTCACTATACAGACAAACAAAAAAACAGCTTGAGTCTGTAGTCAAGTCTTTCCCCTGTTCACCAACATAGCAGTACGGATTTATGTAAGGTGAGTGGAGACTCAGTTGCGCCATGGGCGCTTCAGTCATTCAGTTCTTTTCTTGCTTTTCCCTATTTTCTTTTTTTTTTAGGTCAAAGGGGTTTGCCCCCAGGTGAGTATAAAGACACTTTCGGTGGAACCGCTCCAAAAAGTCAGATGCCTCCTACACAGAATTTCTGGTTTCCCCACCAGAAACAGTGTTCAACCAATAAAATTTTGTTTTTCTCACGAGTCCGTGTGGTACTTTTATATTAAATCACAAAGTCACATGCCTTCAAGTTTACCCCTCACTCCCAGGTTCCCTATTTGGCTGGCAATATAATTATTTGTTTGATTTTCCCTTCACTGTAGCAAATTAACTTTGGTGATTTTACTCACCCTCCGATTTAACTATAAATGCAATTCCATAAACAACGGCAGTCATGCCATTTTTAAGCTTGTAACCTTTTTAAGCTTGTAACAGGTTTTGGTGTTCCAGTATTAATCAAACGATCTGGAGTCTGTTCACTGCGGCAACCTCCCACAAACTGCCCTGACTCTCTCAGCTTGCTTCCTTATATACCTAGGAGTCCCCGCCCATCCTGTCTCTGCCGTGGAGGCTCCTGGGACATGTAGTTTTTACTCTTAAGTGGCCATTTCTTAAAGTGACGAAGCCTAGCTTCATCACTATATATATATATATATATATATATATATATATATATATATATATATATATATATATATATATATATATTTATAAAACTTTTTTTTAGGTCTTTTTTCAAGAAATATGTTATTATTTTTTTTAAGACAATACTGAAGATACTGATGTCTAGTATATGAGTAAATAAAATCAAACATGTAGGCTTATGTCAGGTCATAGAATGCACAGATAGTATCACACAACATTGTGAATAATTATTTACAAATATAAATTATGTATCTCATATGAAGCACACAGAATCTTTCAAAGAAGTCTTAGACCTTAGTTCACTTGTTTTGAAGAACACACACACATGCACGGATGCACGCACACACACACACACACACACACACAAACTTCTTCTGGGGATTAATAAGGGAAATCGTTTGGATCATAGAATATATAAACAAATAAATACAAATTCTATTTTTCACCGAGTCAGCTGTAACTTTTGTTTCTTCGAGGTGCAAGACTTTGGATGAAATTAAATCACTGAAGACTCCACTGAGTGCTTGAATCACTGAATATAACACCCCTTCCTAGAGGCACTGGAGCAGAGTAACACATTCAGAATGACTGGGTGTGAGACACCTGCACTCACCCAGATTAGTAAATATACTGATATTGCTAAAGATAACCAGGCATATTGCATTGCAATAACAGATTCAAACCCTAATGCTGCTTTTATAATGTGATAAATCCAGCAGCTATCTCACAACCAAACAAACTCACCACTAAGTCATATTAAAAATGATTAGAGACAATGTCTGAACTTCAGGCCATCAGGAATAGAATACTGAAGGACAGAGCTTTATTTACATGGTTTTGAAAAACCAAGCTGCTGCTGCCACTCCAAAGAATATCGGTAAAGCTGTATATATCAAACACAAGATGGGATCCATTTGTGCTGACTCACTGTAATTATCTATTCCCAATTGCTTGCATCGCTGTTTTTAGCCCATCCAGAAAATTATTTTTACTCCTTATTTCATCCGTCTTTCTACTTTCTATGCAGTTACCTAAAATAGCGGCTGCCTCAGTCTCCTGCACTTTTGTTACATTGAATTGGGAATTTGAGATTCCTAAGAGCATTACTTGAACATTAGAACGCAGTCAAGGTCACCACTGAAAACTTCACTTCACAAAGTCTAGAATAGTATAAGATCAGTTTTAGCAATACCTAACCTGATTCCTAACCCTATCCCTATCCATAACCCTAACCCTAACCCTAACCCTAACCCTAACTTGTGCTCGCCTGTTCATAGCTAAATAGATCTATCCTATTAGAAACCTGTTAGGCAACTTTTGTTCTTGTATCGTTAAAATGATTTTGGTTTTATTTAATTCAATAAAAGTGCACAACACTGTGCTTGAACCACAGCCTCTGACTCCTGCTCTAGTGTTTCAGCACTGGATACCTCTCTGTCTTGTCCAGCGCAGTCAGACCTTGAACCACAGCCTCTGACTCCTGCTCTAGTGTTTCAGCACTGGATACCACTCTGCCTTGTCCAGCACGGTCTGACCCGCACTATACCTTGAGTGAGAGTATGGGAGAGCAGTGCTGTTCCTAAGCACAGAGCAAGTGTGTTTGTTCAGTAACGAGGATGAGGTTGCCTGAGGGCAGCAGAACCAAACCTAGCACTCAGACACTTTGTCAGCGCTTGAGTTAGTAAATTATTGAATTATGAAAACACACATTTGCTTCTAGGTTTTTCTTATCCATATGTGGAAACACTGAGCCCACTCGGGTCATAATGTTAGCAGAAAGAGATTATTAAATACGTTAGCTAGGCTCTTCCAAAGTGCTTTACATGGCATGCCTATGTCCGAAGAGATAATCAATATAACTGCTATATTATTATTTAGCACTTTCGTGTTGTTGGGTTTTATATGTTTTTTGTAATGTGCCTTTGGTAACAAAACAAGGTATATCTCAGTGACCAAATAATTTTTGAGACAATAATATAGCCTGTTTTAATGTTTTTATATCCTTTATCCAAAAACTGTCAAATCTGCTTAAATGACCTTGCATATTCAGTCAATATATAAATCCACTCACAATACAATACTTTTGTTTATAACAGTATCTACATTTTTTTTAAAAATGTTTTAATATTACTGCTGCCCCACTTATTAATGTAGGATAGAGACTTAGTATTCCAATTGCATGCCTTTACCAGTAGATAATTTGCATTTAACATTCAGAATTGGCAACAAAAATGAAAAGCTATCCTAAAATGTATTCATAATGAATTGGTCTTGTGTGGGTTCCCATTTGGATATGAAGAACTGAAGCATCCTTTTTATCCCTCAGCGCATGGTGCTAACCCATCAAAACGTAGATCCATCTCATTTGCATAATGGTCCTTTTTTAAAGGAATGTTTTTGTGGCATGAAAGCAATTTCGACATGTTTAACATAATCAGATAGGCTCCAGGCAATCTAATTAAAAAAAAAAAAAAATCATTGTATAACCCCTCTGGTAAGAAAGACAAATAACTTAGTAACAAGAAGATT
Organism: Polyodon spathula; assembly: GCF_017654505.1. Classification (NCBI taxonomy): domain Eukaryota; kingdom Metazoa; phylum Chordata; class Actinopteri; order Acipenseriformes; family Polyodontidae; genus Polyodon; species Polyodon spathula. The sequence continues at coordinate 74,345,646 of NC_054538.1, read as the reverse complement.
GTTATCACACTGAAGTGATGTATAGCTGATGTAAAGTATATTTGAGTGTTTCTATTTTTGATTGATTTAGATTCTTAACCAATCAGATGTTTAACTCTTTCCTTGCCCACCTATTCCTTTTCCTGTTCACCGTTCTCTCTCTCTCTCTCTGGAAGCATGGCTGGGAGAGTAAGGGAAGAGAATTAAAACAATCATGACATCGGCAAAGGTCAAGTTCTGCAGGACTCCTCACTGGATTTCACAGATCAGCAGTGTGAAAGGGCTGCCTTTTGTTATTGCACAAAATCTTTTTAATCAGAAATAATTCCAGCTACTCATTTTACAATCAGTCATTAAAGAGCAAGTAGCAGGTTCTGAAAATATTGCGTTATAGGCACCCACATGTTGCCACAACTGTTAAAATAAAGTGCCTGTTATTTTTCTTGTCATTGCTAGCATACTGACAACTTTTTACACTTATAACTTTAAAGTCTGTTTCAAAATGGCAGCTGCAGTGCATTGGGGTTTGAGATCTGTCCTCTAAGTCACTGCAGGAAGGCAATTAAAATTTAAAAAAACATAACAAGTGCTCTGACTTTTCTTTTCCGTACCATATCATGGACCATTAATACTGTACTACCTATTAATCTTTGTGATCTATTAATCACTAGAGCAGACATTTTGAAAAGAGCTTTGACTGTCAATGAAAAATATTCAAATCAGAGTAAATCGGAGCTCCAACTAACAGAGAATAAAACTTACCAAGTCCTCAATCTCACATCTAATGGACTTCAGATATCGAGCATCGATGAATATGAATCAATGTCTCAACGCATCAGACCATGCTGCTAAAACCTCTGTGTGAAAGGTGGTTGAATAGTCAGGAAAACAGGACACAGAGGATTACCAAATGTGCACTCTTTCAAACACATTTGGCCTCAGCTCCCCAAAGTAATTACTTAAGTGCTGTACTTTTGCATAGTATCTGTCACCTTGACCAAAGTAGGTTATATTCTTTGCCTACTTTGATTATAAAATTTTGCACCTCAAAGCAACCAATTTAGCATGTTACAAAGTATATAGAGCAGGGGTTCTCAGCCTTTCCTTCACTGAGACAATCTCATGGGTATCCCCAACTTGTGTAGCAAATGGCTTGAACTTGGTGCAGTTTCAGGTGATACCATTAGTAACCACATATCAAAGTGTAATAAAGCATAGTGAAAGCATGATAAAGCATACCTAAGCATTGCAAATAATGGCAAAGTATGGTAAAGCATATTAATAAACCTGTCAAAACAAGGTAAACTATTGTAAATTCACAGTATAACCATGGTAAAACTGCAACAATATTGTGCAAAAATACCACAGTAAACTTTTATCAGGGTAGTTCAGTTGCTGGCAGCTGAACTAAACCATGTACAGATTCACTGTGTATAAGATGTTGTAGACTACGTATGTTATTGTTTAAATGTGATGAAACGTAATAAGACTAAGCCACCCTTGGGACAGCTCGTATGACTTGGTCTATCAGACCTCTTCTGTGTCACTGACTCCTTTTGAATTCGAGAATAAATAGTATACAGATCATCTGACCACACGTAGGGCACAAAGCTAACACTAGTTGTGTAAAGATTGTAAAGAAGGCACAGTCTCTGGTTTAAGTGTCAACGAGCGGTGCAGACCAAGTTAAGGGCTATAAATGTGAAGAGGGGAGAAAGAGAAAGGAAACTAGCTTGACTGATGTGGCTTTGATGAAGCGTTGACTTAATAAGAGAATTCAAAGATATAAATCTAAACATCAATTCTGGGTGCTTTTGCTGTGCTAATCCAGGTCTTAAAAGTGAAATATATGTTCACTCATAACAGAACAGTGATGTCAACAGCATCATACCCATTCTTAGAATGGAAAGCCTTTGATGAGATTTGAATTTTGAACCGGAGCTGGAGTGCAGGTTGACTGGTACAGATCTTCGCTCTTGTGTACTATACATTTCACTTTACTGGCGTATTTAGTGAATGGCCTCCCCTGTTTAAAGAGCCAGTGAATCAATATACATGTCCTTGTTCTGGGGTTGTGTGTCTCTAATTTCCAAGTTTCCCCCGAGCAATAGCAGGATAATGAAGACAGGCCACCCGAAGCTGATCAGAATCGCAAAAGAGACACACGAAAACAATGGTCTTTCTGCTCTCTCCTCTATTACTTCCCTTTACTATATTTGTTTTTCTGGTCTCCTCTTTTAAAATGTTACCGCTCTTTTATCATATCCAAACTTTTATCATAGACGCCTGTCATCCTGTGGAGTTTTCAGATTGCTTTTGGACATAATCTCATTCAGTGTTTATTTTATACAAATGTATTATAACATAAGTGTGTGTACCGGGTTATTAGAAATTCTGGCAACCAAGTATACCTGACAAAGCTTTGTAGTCACAGCCCAGCCATAGAATATCCCTGAGTAATTGGAGCCCCTTCTCATATAGGTAAGTTATTGACATAATAAAAAACCCTGTTAACAAAACCTTGTATTGCAGTCTTATGAAAAAATCTGATTTTGAACCATAAAATACATGGTAGAGTATTTATAAATAGCAAAGTTCAACTACTATAAGGTTTTTAAATGGTCCAACTACTGGTGAGATAGATGTACTGCACTTTGCGTACAGTTCACTGAAGAAAAACAGTGGCACCTTGAGGTTTATTTAGGCATGAAACTCCTTTGACAAATAAGGAACACCTGGCACTGGCATTCTGCCTATAGACATGAATATGAGCAAAGAAACAGAACCAGATATGAAATGTTATATGATACCAGCAGTTCAAATAATGTGGGTGATAATTGATATTCTATCCATTGTAATATGAATGAATGAACTAAATTAGTTATAAGAGTGGTAATAGTTTTCTGATTCTGAGTTTATTTTCTGGATTTCTTCAAAGTCAACAGAAAAAGAAAAATTCTGAATATGTGTGGAATATTTTAGTTATGGAAGTGCAAATTAGGTAAGATTCATGAAATGATTTTGTTAGTTGTGATTGCTTTAGGAAAGTGGTTTCTAATTGTACCTGGCGTTTACAGTACATGTTTTTACAGACAGAAATAAATAAGAGACTCACATAACCATGGCCCCTGAGAAATGCTTCAGAGAAATCTCCTGCTCACTGTCTACTGCACGGAACAAATCACATAATAACCACATCACAGCAACAACACATCACATCACAGCCACATCACAGCCACATCACATCACAGCCACATCACAGCCACATCACATCAGATCACAGCCACATCACAACCACATCATAGCCACATCACATCACATCACAGCCACATCACAGCCACATCATGCCACATCACATCCACATCACATCACATCACAATCACATCATAACCACATCACAGCAACATTATGATACATCACAGCCACATCACAGCCACATTACGCCACATCACAGCCACATCACAGCCACATCACATCACATCACAGCCACATCATGCCACATCACAGCCACATCACAGCCACATCACATCACATCACAGCCACATCATGCCACATCACAGCCACATCATGTTACATCACAGCCACATCATCCCATATCACAGCCACATCGTGGCACCATCACAGCTTCATGGCTTCATGTGATGCCACAGTGTGAAAGTATTTTGCATGATGTGATTAAACCTCTAACTTACCAATGTGCCATGTTTATAAGCAAGGAAGAGGCCAAAGTAAAGAAATAAAAAGGACAAGAACATTCATTATTGTGCCCAGAGTACTCTCTATATTCTACATGTGAATATATAGCTCATTAATATATGGCTATAGCCTATGAAAATGATCCAATGTCAAAGGAGAAACACAGGGTTGTAATTCATATATCTTTCATACAAAAGAAACCCACAATTTCTAGAAAGCAATTATAGTTGATAACATATCATTGGCTTGGCACGTCTATAGGGAAAGCTGCATCCAAATAAACAGTGCCACTGATTGCCAGTAGGTGGCAAAGTCCAACACCGCCAGTCAGTCTTGTAATTTTATAGAGGGTAGAAAGTACTTTTCACATATAAGAACCACATTTATCAATTATTCACTTTTTTGTGTAGCTACATTACCTTTTTGCATTGCAGTTTTCCTTTTTAAGCACCTTTCACAGTGGATCACCATCACAAAGCTCTTTACAAGATATGAGACTAGGGTGCGTGAACTACGCACAGCCACTTACAATAACGTCTCACCCGAAAGATAGAACATAAGGAGGTTAAGAGACTTTCTCTGGATCACACAATGAGTCATATATATATATATATATATATATATATATATATATATATATATATATATATATATATATATATATATATACACACACACACACACACACACACACACACACACACACACACACACACACACACACACACATATAGATAGATAGATAGATAGATAGATAGATAGATAGATAGATAGATAGATAGATTATGTACTGCCAAGATAAGTCAAGGATTTGGTTTAGGTTTTGACTCGTACCCTTTTACAGCAAAGTGAACTAAAGACTAATTAAAGAGCCAGACCTATGGTAGAGCATTCTGATAAACGTAGTTAACCATAGAAAAACATGGTAAACGCACAGTAAACGCACAGGCTGGTAAAATGTTGTGCTGGTCGCCTGGGGTAAAATCACACCTGCTATGTTTTATTATGGTACTGGCACAAATCAAGCCTGGGGCAACCCAATGCCTATATATGTATATCGACAAACCACTTGCCCAGTTTGCATTAAAACAGTGGACTTCAAAACTTCAACATCCGTGCCCTCGAGACTAGTGTTGTGCCCACGACAATGACATGATCGGTAATACTGCATTACTTATGCATTGGGAGGGGAAGCATTGTAAAGCCATTACAACAACTATTCTATGCTCTCAATCTCTGTGTGTGTGTGTGTGTGTGTGTGTCTATGTATGTGTGTGCCATGTGGTGAATCTGTTTTAAACTTTAATTCATATCTATTTAAAGATCAAGAAAAGAGACAGAGGTCAAACACTAAGTTAAAGAACATTTTAAGTTTGTTTTCCTTCCCTTCCAGGAAGTCTGTTAGTGTTTTACATCCTAGGTCATTTCAACCCAGCAGCATCTTTGGGGTCAAAGCAAAGCATGTCAGTCATTAGGGGAAGCAATTGTTGGCTACTGACACTACAGCAGGCCTTGAAGGGTGGGGACAATTTTTCTCCCAGGGTGAAATGACTAAGAAAGGGCAAGGCTATTTGGTTTATTTAATCTAGTGAGGTGCCACATATCTTAGTTTAAATGAAAATGCATGTTTGCTGAAACACAAGCCGCTCATTTGAGACCTCTCTAGTGAATTGGTGTGCATGTTTTTTAAATGTGTTACATAAACACACTGATATCTGTACAAACTCTGTTCCTGTTTGAAATGGTTAAACAGACCTTGGTTTCATGATTTAAAAGCATTTTGTCAGGAGCAGCATATTCTCACCAATCATAAAACAAAGTCTTTCTCCTCAGCAACAAGCTATTAACATTATGTACACAGGGTGTTACATTTCCAACTCAGAGGAAAGATTGTCTGGAATGAACTGTCACAATTCCCAGGCTGAAGATCATTTGAAATAGTCTTAACTTTGAATGCAGCATTTGTTTTTGTATTTCTGTGAAACCCTGCCAGATTTTTTATTTCCCCTAATCATAGATTGAAAGTGTTTTATTTTGTATGCCTCTGTGTAAAGCCAGTGTACTAATCAACCAATCAGAACTCAGCCAGCAGAACATTTGCAGTGTTTATTGACCTTTTCTGTCATGAATACACTTGGTTTGGAATTACTTTTACATTTAATTCTATATACTGAGAGGGAAAAAACAGTAATGTTAACACTAAACAATTGTCTCTCTGCCCAATTTTGAATGCAAAGACAAATGCAAATTACCAGCACCATTTACTGGAAGGAAGTGCTGTAGGTGCAGCTATGAGCAGGCCAGGTAAATCCTTGTTCTGAGTAATTGCTGGCTTGTTTTAAACAGCTGTCATTGCTTTACAAGTTTCAGAACATGCGCCTTTGCCCTTGCACTTATAGCTAAGTAAAGCCCTTCAAGTTATTAAGCATGTTGAAAGACAGTGTTTTAAATGTTCTCATTGGGAAGACGGGCATACGTTCTGGACTGTATGTTTCCCACCATTTCAAGTTTTGTAATTATCTAAAGAGTTCTTCGCATCATAATTTGGTTGTGTATTGGAGATACTACACATGGTTATTTTAACAACTTTTGTCATACTGGAAAAGGGCACAGCTGGATTTTTTTTATAGAATTTCACTGCACTGGAGAATCACCTTGGATTGCATCAACCATCTATCCATGGTTATCCTGGGATTGCCAGGGGGATACCAGTGTGGAAAATTCTCTTTGAAAAGGTTGTAATTACAAGTTAAATTGAGACTTCTAGATTTTAAAGTCTGAGGCATTGAAACCATAAAGGGAGTGGCACCAGTGACATGACCCTTTGATACCTGTGCATTTAAAATAAAACATCACTTAGCTGTGGTAAGACACGCAATGCTTGCCTATCCCTTACTGGTTTTACAGTATGTAGTGACATAATACAAGTGGGTGCTGTGATAGACAATGCTAAACAACTCTACAGAAATGGAAAGAAAATTAAACCTGCACAAACAGTACTTGCATGTGGAAAGTGGTTTGCAGTGTGCAGGTGTAGAGGTGATGCAATGCTCCAAAAAATGACAAACAATAAAAGTCATGGTCCAAACAATCCTTTATTTTGTAATCAGGTTGTTTGGCGACCGTAAATAATGTGTCCTGCACAGTTAAAAAGAAAGTTATTTCGGGACCATCAGTCCCAAAATAATAATAAGAGTACAACCACACACAGAACACAAACGCAATCACAAGTTCATAGTGAGTGCTATACATGCAAGTGCTGAAATGCAATTTATTAGTGAGTAGTAGTGCAGGGTTTGGTGCTGGCCTTTAGCGACAGCTCTCGGATCATGTTAGCCATCTAACAACGACAACCAAACAAACATAAAACACTCACGGTTACGTTAGTCAATCAGCGGTTCTTTCTCAACCAGAACAAAGGAACAGTTTGCTTTGCCACATCCCCTTTTGTACCTTCAGCTACACCCTCTTGGTTAGCGAGTGCAATCGCTTTTCCTCCAATCCACGACTGCCACATCGCCTCCTGTTGGGGGCGATGACTTGGTGTACTGTGGCTCTGCCCTCTTTCTAGATGGCCTAGACCCTTACAAGTCGGGAGGGGGTTTTATGACCAAGATTCATTCTTTCTCTGTCACATGGCACCAACACCCTTAAATAAACTGGTGACTAGTGTTGTTTTGAATGAGCTACCTGTGTAGGTCTACTGTCATAACTTAATAGCATGCCACGCTGTGTTTTTGAACCAGCACAGTCATTAGGGTGTAAACAGTTTTCTTTTTGGGCTGGAATCAAGGCAACATCTAGAATGTTAGCTGATGTTATAGCCAATAGCCTTTAGGGTTGTGTTTTGCTGTTGCTAAGATGCTAAACCCATAAATATGACTTCTCAGTTATAGTGCGGGTTAATGCCTTCAAGCACGTAGAAACACACACCACTAATCCGAAACTATTTAGAAATTCTAGAAGGATAATGTCATTTTAAAAATGGGAAACTGGTGGGTTTTTTTTCCCCCAAAGCCTGTGCTTTATAGTTGAGGAGTCTGTAAAAAGAAACAGACATGACTTTATAGTCTGTAATTCAAATTTTAATGGTGGTATAGTTAAAATGATGTGATGATGTGTACACAGATGTTATGACCTCTGTTTCCTTTTCATTCTGAGAAGGCTGAAAAAAACTATTGTTTCAATTAAGCAGAGCTTTTTCAGTGAGTCTTGATTCTATATTCAAACAGTTAGGCCAATGAAACAACAACCATATAGCAAACCGTTGAGAAAGCAGTGTGTAAAGAATACATTTTTAAAAACGATTTACTCTAATTAGCGTTTATTTAATCAGAATCTCTATATAAAGCACACTAAAGCAGCCTTGTCAATCAGGTTTGATTGCACACTAATGTATCATTCTTGGATAAGTGTTACATACTTCCATAGCTTCTCCTTTTGTGCACTTATTAGAAATGTTGTTGAGTGTCCAGTCTGTTTGCATACCCTAAAAGTAGTTTAAGCTGTAGGAACACAATCTCCCTCTCTGTCAATCACTGAGCTAAAAGGCTACATGCATTCCACATCAATGCCAGCCCCACGCTCTGCCGTACTGTAGCTCAGGGAAGCATAATGAAAATTGAAATAAAGGGAAAAAAATACTATTTCTGCGATCTGCATACACAAGTTGATGACACTGCTGCATATCAATAGTAATCCTGTTTGTAGACTTCCTGTGTCCTTGCTAAATGCATGCATACATCAGTTCCCGGGCATTATCACTGGAGGAAGAAATACATCTCTGTAAACAAATGTGTTTTCTTTGACTAAGTAAAACAATGTGTGTCAGTGTCCATTGCTTACGTGGGTAGCAGTTCTCACTGAAGTGATCTGCATGTTCTTTTTGTCTGATACGAAGGTGGCTTATTATCTAGGCAGTCCTGCTATGCTGGTGCAGGCATATGATTCAGTCAGCAATAGAAGTGCCTCTTACATTGTTTTACTGTAGCATAGAATTGGAACGTATGGCTCATGACTAATGTGCATGGTCGGTAAATAATACGTCTTATTTCATAATCATGCAGGTTATTTTTCAGTCTGGAGATTAACTTGTTGTTGATTGTTACAAGCAGGGCAACTAAAGCACTTCCTCTGTTAATTTCATGTAATATCACAGACACTTGTATTCAGTGTATTTCAGTGTGAATCTTTCACCATGCTTTCCAAAGCGCTGTCAATCTGTCAGTCAGTGTTCCAGCTGCCTAAAGCGACCACGGAGCCTTAGTCAAGACCTGAAAATAGAGATCAGTCAAACAGATGAGGTCAGGAGCAATATAAGCTTTCTTCCAATAAGGAGCTGTTCCTTGCAGTGTGAAATGTATACAGGATACAGGCACCCAGTGGCTTACACAGCAAAATCAATTTGGTCCCAGTTTACCGCTCTTTACTGACATGTAACTGCAGAATACTGAGTTAGTACATACACTTACCAAACATTAGTTAGCAAAATCATCCACAGTCTTGTCCGCACTCTTTTCTTGCTTGTGCTTGCTCTTATTCAACAAAGCTACTCCTGGTAGTCTTTCTTTACACACTGTACTTCTGCTGTATGTTTTAATGTTTAGAAAAGTATCTCTCAGCAACAGTCAGTATGTTTACATGGCACAAGTATTCATAATATTATTAGGAATACTAGAATATTCTGAATGCTCTGTATACATGCAGGCGGAATTCTCTTAGTCCTTTCACATTCTGCGCTTACATGGTAAACAGAATATTCCCTTCATGCCATTAACACAAGTGTACCTTGCTTTCAACTACAAAACAAAAGAGCGCTCATTGGACTAGAATATTTTGTTGTTTATTGCGAAGGGCTGGTGGCGTGGACGTAGATTTTTGTTATTTGGTTTTGTTTTTTTCAGCTATGGAATCTGATGTTTTGAGATTGTGTAGATGCTTGTGGGTCTTCACTTACGAATAATAATAATAATAATAATAATAATAATAATAATAATAATAATAATAATTACATATATTCAGAAATATAATGTAATATATTGAAAGCTACAAAACGTATTCTACAATATATACCAATATATTATTCATTATATTGCACAATATATAAAACACTATGTTATATAATTTTTTTATTATTTTAATATGTTTGGTAAGTGCTTGGTTGTCATACAAGTGCGTAAAACAAGAACAAATAGGCATTTAAGAGAGGTAAAAACCTCATAACTAAAATGACAATATATTGTATGCCAATATATTTTGACATATATATTTTTTTTCACGTAAGGGCAGACATGAAAAATGACAGGGCACCTGTCTGTGCTCACCCCCAAACCCCTCGGAGCCCACCCGACAAGTTTTTCTTTCAGACTTAAGAAAAAAGACATGAGAACATTATTATATGTTGTTTATTTAAATGCAAAGTTTAGTTAACTGTTTTTTTTTTTTTGAATAAGATACTGTTAATTTTGAGTATGAGGTTCTAAATGTGTAAGACCTGTGTGGTTTTGTGCAGTGCAAATAAGTATCTTTTTCTTTGCAACATTCAAATTCAATATAAAAGAACATAAAACGTGTAGGAATTCCAGACTATTTGTTGTAGACACGATCCTTAGTTTTAAGCCTAATCTAACAAAAAGATCATTATCCAAATACCGAGAAGACGAATGCTTGCGTACGCACAGTTTGGTGTGACAATTATAAAATCACATTCAACAGTACAATTAGCTTAAGCAGGTTGACAAGATGGAGAGAGTTTAGCTGCGTAAGCACATCATAACCAATGAGGGTTGCAGCTCAAGCTTTTTGGCTGAACAGTCGATTAGATTGGCTGTTTGGTTGTGTTTTGATTTATACTCATGAATATGCATTTGGCTTCTACTAATGTTATTGGCCAGCTGCGAGGCTCCTTGCAAACCGGAGCCCTGTGAACTCGACACAACCTTCAACTCAATTACCAGTGTCAATCACGCACTGTCTGAAATAAACCTTCAAGTATCCCACTCACTTCAAATGCAAAAAGGGATGAAATGAAACATATCGAAACGTAGGGCAGTTGGATCTTTGGACACGAATATATATATATATATATATATACTATATATATATATATTATATATATATATATATATATCCTATACAGGATATGTCTTTGTAATGGAGTGGATGGTCATCACCTACCAGCCCTGCTGTTGTCTTCCCCCGTGCACGCTACACAAAGAAAATTGCCAAGACACCAACTGACAATGCTTTACCCCAAACATTGACCCCCCCCTAAACAGCAGTTGGTCTGACAAAACTAGACCTGCTGCTCATAAATGAACATGATACGAGTTTATATAAATGCATTTCACTGATATTTTGTAGCCTACGTACTGGTACGGAATCTGCATTAAGCAAGAATCAGCAGGCTTATTATTGTGTTTTCATGCATTTAAACTATGTAAAATAATACATCTGAAATGTTATCTCATTTTAGGTACTTTTTCGGTGTCAATTGTAGCAGTAACACTACAAAAAAGGAAATGACAATGCATTTTAAAAGAGTGTGCTACCTTCACTCATTAGGGTGCTCGGACCAGGGTACCTCTGAATAAATATATAGTGCCGTAGCCTACAAAGACAATAAATCATGAAAACATTTATGTAGTCATTTATAATATTATTATTATTCAATAATAATAATAATAATAATAATAATAATAATAATAATAATAATAATACATTTGACACTCATATAGAATATTTCTCTATCTGAATGAATGACTGTCCAGCAGAGAGAAACTTCTTAAATGTCTTTGCTCACACGTAAATTGTGGTGCTAGCAGCTAGTTGATTTCCTATAATAGAATATACTAGTTCTAAAGCTGCTAGTTCAGTTATGTGAACAGGGGTGGGGTGCAAGGGTCTGCCGTGGAATTACGCCTATGGTGTCACTAGTTCATGCAGTCGTGACGGGCGGTTCTGTGATGTATCGCGCGGGTTGCCGTAGCGATGATCTCTCTCACTCCTTCAGTGATTGCTACCAAGATGGACGCTGCATATACAGAGTGCTGCCTGGGCTCTGCAGGGGAATAGAGACTTAGGGGAGCTCGAGAGACAAATTTAGCAACTCCTGAAAAAAGTGCAAACGTCCAACTTCGACCAGCCATGATGGGGCCCATGCACAGATAGAAAAACACCAACATTCGCACCCAACATGGAGCCTAGCGAGATCAGCAGGTAAGCAAATCTGAAGAAATTGCAGCGGTTAAAAAGCATTAAACTACACAAACAGACCGGCGAGGTGCCAGATTGTGATCTTACCCTTTCCATTCGAGAGACTTGTAACTGCGCCTGCGTACCAGTTTGCAGCTGCCTTCCTGTCAAATAGTGAGTAGCTTGCAGCTGCATCCTTAGTGCCTGTTGTACAGGGTCTGAGAGTCGCAAAGTTTTTTTTTTTTTTTCATGTTATGCAAGAATGTGCATGGATTTCTTGGTGATCAGTGAAAAACAAGAAGCTTTGAAAATGCTCTGGGGTTAAGACTGAGGTAATTGCAAACTGCAGTTGGATTATAAACTGCATCTTGTACGACGTGTGCGGGCAACATTGCACAACTGGACAATTGCCTGCACACCACAAGTGACTTTTTTTTTTTTTTTTTTTTTAAATCCAAAAAAAAAAATAAAATAAGTGTGCAAAACAAACTTTGTTTTTTATATAATATTTAAACACGTGATATATATATATATATATATATATATATATATATATATATATATATAATTGGACTATTTTGAATAAAAATATAACGTCTACACTTAATTGTGATTTAGTCAATTTTGAAGTAGGCTCGGGTGTTTGCTATCGCTTATGATTGCCTTGCTTCTACATAACGAGCAAGATATTTACAGCAGAAGCATTGTTATGAATTCCATGGACAGTTGACGTGAGTATAGCGGCTACAAAAAATCGCCTAGTTTATTTTTCAGCCTTGCAACCATTCCCTAAAATAGGCGAATGACATGTTCTACTGCAAATGTGCGTTCTGTTTAATCGTTTTGCTTTTTCAATTGTAAATGCATATTTACACACAGGCCTTTTGGAGATGTGTTCCCCATGCAGGTTTGCAAAAACTCCGTAAACAAGTGCAACAGTCCATTATTAAGATTCGACTCTGACTTGGTGTGGCACTGTGTACTGACATGTGCTGTAGTTACATGTACAGCAGCAACAGATTATCAGTTCACTCGAAGTCTCGTAGCAGACAGACTTTTTTGTTTATTCGGTGCAAGATTAAGAAATACAAATTGCGCACATTTTGGAGTTTTGCCAAGTGATAAAAAAGCAAAAGGCGCAATCCTTGCATAATGTTTGGTTTAAAAGGGATGCTGTGAGATTTGTAACGTTTTTGAATACTGCAATATTGTTATTTAGCATTGTGGGTGCATGTGGACGACATTCTTAAATAACTGTATCAGCAAACAAACATTATTATTATTATTATTATTATTATTATTATTATTATTATTATTATTATTAAAAAACTGTTTCTAAAAAATAAAAACATCGAAGTTTTTCCTGGAAGCTTGGTCATAAAGGACCTTCGAGACCATATATTTTACATGCCGTAGCATATATATATATATATATATATATATATATATATATATATTATATAATAATTTAATATTCGCAGAATATATATATATATTCTATATATATAATATTATATATAATTTTAATATTAATTAAAAGCGTCGCTGACGGTGTGTGTTTTGTTACGTGCTCTTGATAAAAACTTGTTTGAGAACTATGTCATACAACCGGTTATTGACATCAATTCTATTTTAGAATTAATGTGTGCAAACTCTAACATTGTAACGATTATAATTCGGGTTTCCGTCCACGGATATGCATTTTGCTGACCAATAGAACTATAAGCTCAAATTTGGGGGTGTGAGATGTTACGACCATTTTATACTGGTAAAAGTCTTCCTAAATTCATTCTTCATCCAAACATTTGTAAGCTGGTAAGAAAACAGATCTCTTTTTCTTCTATTTTATTTGTCATTAAGGGTTTCTAGGTTGAGTTTGCCCATTTCCTTACCGAGATAAATCAAGTTCAATTGTAACATGTTGTAGCCTCCTGATTCTATTAAGTAGGCACACCTGTCACATGCAGTTCAGTTTTTATCAAATAATGCACATTCAAGGGGTTCCAGCTTGTGGAATAGACCCCGTTCACACTTGCGGTTAAGGAGGCCCAGGGCCGGGTGAAATTTAGACCAACTTTTTGATGAGGTCTAAAGTACTCAATGCCGCCTCAGGGCCGGCCTATCTTTATGTGTGAACCCAACGCAGGCCCTGGGCCGGCCTTAACGCGTCAATGCAGTGACGTAGCCCAAACCACTCCCCTACCAGGTTGAGCGTAGTAGATCAGACAATATCGGTTTTAAGAGGTAGCAGCTGGGACGATGCAGAAATTAACCCTTAGCGGTCCATTTATTCAGCGCTTGTGAGGTGCGTCAGGCCCAGTTTAATTTTACACGCGCTGTTTTAATTTTTTTTTTTTTAAAACAGGTTTAAAAGGTATTGAATTGCAAAAGGACAGTCCTGCATCTCCAGCCAAGCCCCAGCCCTTGTTCGCTGTATTTTTCACATACCTCATTATAGATACTGATAAATCCTCTCCCGATCACTCGTTTTATCACTAAACTCCTCAATAATGTGATCCAAGTCATTATTTTATTACTATAACATCTCAAAAAGCTCTGCAAATGTCCGTAATAGTCTTTGAGCGCTGGATGCAGAAGCAGCAATCTCCGTTATGTCCGTGTTATCTCTGTGGTGCAAGGGGCTATCCCTTTTGAGTGGGCAATACTGAGCAGCAGGCCAGAGATAACCCACCACGATCTTGGATTTTATGGAACCTACGGCGATCTCCAGCCCGGAAAATAGCAATGGGGAATGCACTGAATACACAGACACTTTTGACTGTGATGATGGGTCAGTCATGAATGGTAAGTATTTCTTCATCGTAGAGCTTTCATTGTAAGTCTCAATATTGATAAATAATGCATATGATATTGCATATTCAGTCACCATTAATATAATAATCTGTATTGTGATTAATGTAATGTACACGTCCTTGTTTGCTGCATTTACGCATGAGCCAATATGAGCGCTTCTTTCCACAGTAACCGACTGCACTGTCAACACACGCCTTTATAGTATCGTATGCAGTAAGTACTGAACCAACAGTGTTGCAAAAAATAAGACTGCCATATTTACACCTGCAAATTCCCAGCTCAATCTCTTATGTCGACTTCTGGGAATGCTGTGTTTACGTCACTGTTTACATTCCCGACAAGTACTTCACCACAGTTCAGGGTTCCTTTTCAGCCACATATGTGAACGCACTTAGGCCCCCTAAAACCTCAGCAGGCCCATAGACAGCGCAAGGCCGGCTCAGTAAGTGTGAACGGGGTCATAATGCCATAAATGTACTTAATACACTAACATTTTCTATGCACATCTCAAATGTGGAGCTTTGAAAGAATCACGTTATAGGAGACATGTATTTTCATTTTAACCTGTCAACACTAAACAACCAAAAAGAGAAGTCTAACTTGACCAAATAAGTATTTTCAATATAAGTATATATATATATATATATATATATATATATATATATATGAGTTTTATGTAAATAACTTTTTTCAGGGCTTTCGTTTTTGATACTGTATGAAATTTGTTTTTTCGGTTACTTTCCAAAGTGCTTGAGTGTTTTTCTTTCAAAATACGTGTAGTAGTAACTCGACAATACTTGCACTAAGTTGTACCGTCTTTCCTTTGCTGTCTTCTACAACGAAATCCCTCTGTTCACAGGCACATTCTTCTGGGGTTTTTGTGTGTAGGCATTCTTGTACATTTCAACACAATTCTAATTTAAATCCTCCGTATCTTAACTGTAATACAGCTTTAAATCCCAGTTGATCCCTGATCCTGGTTGTTACCATGTTTTAAATCTCACCAGCGGAGTCTCCAATAGAAACGTAGGAATGTGCTGTCACTCAGTAGTTGGGGCGGATTTAACATATTCAGAACGAATCAATGATCGATGCAAGTCAGGAAGGCGGGGACATTGCCCAGCAGCACTGGGAAATGTATTTCTTATTATTTTTGTAGTAGGTTTTATTTTTTAATGGGAAAAGGGTAAAGTCAATGTGAATTGATTAACCATTTCCACTGTTTTTCCA
The DNA here is from genome assembly GCF_017654505.1 of Polyodon spathula. NCBI lineage: Eukaryota > Metazoa > Chordata > Actinopteri > Acipenseriformes > Polyodontidae > Polyodon > Polyodon spathula. The sequence goes on along the minus strand of NC_054538.1, from coordinate 74,329,734 downwards.
GTGTTTATTGGCTAACCAACGATTTTAATTTTTTTTGTATTGGGGGTGTTTTATCGGTTAAAACAGAAAATAAGAAGCCATAGCTATAGCTAATAACCAACACAAGTCGTTCTGTCTGGCTTCCATTGCCTGCTGTTGTGTTTTCCAAGTTACCTGCTTGACTGCTTTTAAAAGTTTCAGATAGTGAAGGTTGTTGGACAAGAATTCAAGCATTTAAAAAAAAAAAAAAAAAAAAATCCAGAATTCTTTTCAACATTATCAAATGAGAGTTAATCTCAACACTGACAATATCTAAATGTCTTAATCTGGATTTTCACCAAATTTTTGCTGATCTTTGAATATGGGTCCTTAAAGCACATACTCTAGGTCGAAATAAATGCTCAGAATTATTTAACTTTTAAACATTCTGTTTACTCCAGTTTTGGATGCATCAGAAACACCAATTTAAACACATATCTCGTAGTCTGTTTGTTGTAACTCATCTCCCCTTGATTTTACATTGATTGAAAGACAGTTCCGTTTGCCAGAGGGAATTTTTAGACTACGTTTGTTTCTGACTTTTTGTTTTGTTTTTGTTTAATATATCCATGTATTTTGCAAGGCGGTAGCATCTGCAAACAGCTCACCATTGTCGTGCTGCAGTTAGGTAGAGATGTGCCAGTCAGGGAAATAATTTGGCAGGGCTGTGCAAGTGGATAGCAGTGCAAGCTCTGTTTCACTGTGTTTCTTTCCGGTGCATTGTTTGACATTTTAACACCTTAAAGAAGGAATGAAAGGGAGTCTTGGTGTAATCTTATTTTGATTTCGTATATTATCCCTTACAGTGCAGTGTAGCCTTAACCCTACAGTTGCTTCTCATATTTTCTGCAGCCTAGGAACCCATTGCTAGTTTACATGATTTTTGACATCTGGTGAATCAATGAAGTGTTTTCTGGTGCCTCTTCAAAGCAGTCAACAAAGACTTGTTTTGCTTCTACTACTGTATATGTAGTTGTAAACTATTTTAAACACAGTGTAGTGGGTCAAGCTTTTTGGCTCTCTCCGTACATTTTGAAGGGGGTCTAATGCTCTGTGTTATTGCTTAATTATCCCCATTGTATTAATGCAGATGTCCCCAAATAAAGAAACATTCAGAAATTAGACAAAGTAGAGCACCACTGTCAGTTTCCCATTCAAGTCAAAGAGCCAATAAATATCGTCAGACGTTTGTCTGCATTGGATTTATCCCTGTGACCCTATGGAAATCACTATATTTTGCAATGCGGTTGACAGTATGTAGGTAGGACTTATGTAAGGAAAATGCTTTTGCTCCAGTTTCATAGAAACTGCAGGGGTAATTGTGTGCCCTGTTTTGTATCTTATTGTATTGTAGATCAGGGCCCCTCCAGTATGTCTGACACTGGGGCTAAGTTGAGTGGTGTATTCTCTTTGTGGGTATTGTTCGGAAGTCGGGCAAGCTGTGGTAAGTCGTCTTGGGAGCTGGTCAGAACAGTCAGAACGTGAGGAAGGAAGCAGCAACTCGGACTGAAAGTGTTTCAGCATATCGTGTGGTTTTAGAATGGTCTTGATACCTGGCCAGGCTTACAGACAAATAAACATAGAAATAAAGACAGAGCCTTTCCAGCTTGGCATTATAAATCAAACTGCAGGATTTAAAATGTAGATGTTTCTGGACCCCTTGTTGTACCATCATGGAGACATGACTGCAGTTTCAAAACTCCAGGCCTCCTGAATCTTTACAATAACAAGTTGCTGTGACCTTAAATTAACGATAACAAGAAGTATTTCTCATTGACCAACTTTAATATTGATACATTTTGAAAGCTTGATCAGCCTGTAAGTGCTTCTGACTGTGTTATTTCTTTGTTCAAAGCATTGTGTATGAATTAGCCCTTTAGTGAATACAGAGGCTTCGAAGTGTTTAATAAGTTATGGCAAATGATAGATAAATCATTCTGGGGAAAAAAGAAACTGCAACTGTGAGATCCTGGTACTTGTAGGGATGCGCAAACAGTAAATGTGTTTTGTATTATTTTTTTGCACGGCAGGATTTGACATTAACCATGTCCTGGCAGCCAGGGACCGGTAGAGATCGCAGTTTGGCCGGTAGTTATGAAGCACCACAGGCCCGACTGGGCCGGTTACATTTAACTAGTATAATATATATATATATATATATATATATATATATATATATATATATATATATATATATATATATATATAAAAGTGCACATGACTTCCTTTTCATGAATCCAGGAAAATGGGCCAGTGTGCAAAAAAGCTGAAAATTAATTTACAAAGCATTTTTTAAAAACATAACTACGAACTAATCCTAATATTTGTCATATTTGTTGTACAGTCAGAATCTGAGACTGCTTGCCGAAGTGCTGTGTTGGTACTTGTTCCCGTAATGTGGCATATCTTTTATAAATCAGGTTTTCTACAACTAAGCAACCAATAAGCCCAAATGAAAGTGCTGAAATCAATAAATCATACAGGAAGTAATTATGAAAAAAAATGAAGACAAACATTTATGTGGAGACTTCATTATGACAATGAAAAAAAAGTAACATTCTGCCTTGTTTGGCGTCAGTTTCCCAGACTTGCTGATAAAAAGCAGATTTATTTGTTATAAATTCAACATTATAAAGTCCCATTGGATACCCAGATACGCAATCAAATTCTCTATCTTTTTGATTTGGGATCCGATGCTTTCAGGTCAAAAATGCCGTTCACAATCTTTCCAGGACTCGCTGGTATCTCTCAGCAAGACTGGCGCTGACTTGGGAGAAGCTACACAAGAGACAACGCTCTGAGAAGGATTGTTATTATTTTGTATTATGAATATTGTTTTAATAGTGTTTACTATTAGGATTAGGGATGGAAATGGTAGTTTCCTATTTGAATACACAGGGTGCAACATTTTTGTGTGTTCGATTACCCAAACTCTGGTCCCTTACGCTACCAAGAATAAAAGGCAAAGAGCACAACAGTGTAAGCCGGTAAAGTTTAGCCGGGTTCACAAAGTGTGCAAACAATGTCCAAGATGAGATTTCTTTGTTCAATATCCTATTTCCTTAGGCACAAGTTTTTCCTTTTGTTTACTGTTAAAATGCAAAACTCCATGAGCAGCAGCAACGTCACAGCACGTAGCTCTTCCAATTAAAGCAACAGTAGCATAATATTGTGCAAACCACACAATAATTGCTGTAGTGGATATAGCAACCTACATATTCTACAGCTGTTTAATTCTAACAAATACTATTTATAAAATATTTATTATTTCTTTCTTAATAATATTTATGTTCTTAATAATATAAATATTGTAACCTGGCCAAAACAATAGAAAGTACATTCCAACATTACTAATTACCACTAGCCATCAAGTACTGACATCAGGTGAATCTAAGTCAAGTTACTTTGTTTATTCAATAACCTGTAAAACAAGGATACCTGGTTGTACTTTTAGTGGTCAGTGCAAATGTTGACGTTACTCCATCCATTCACAGAAAGTCAACAGTAGATGTTTTACATTGAACTGCAGTCCAGAGTTAAAAACTAACTTCTTTTCAACTCCAAGTATCTTGCCTTTTCTTATTAGTCACTGCATTATTCTGCTTAACATTCTTTTTTTTTTTTAATATTCATCATATCGTTTAATTACCTATCTATGTTACCCAAGTTTGGATTACTTCTTTTAGCACTTGCTATATACATTATTTTATTTCAGTATACACATTCAAAGTTCGCTGGTGCCATGCTCCCAGAAGCTGTTTTAGGACTGGCTAGCAACAGCTGCAGAAGCTGCTGTGTACAGTCATTACAGCGGAACTCAAGCAGGGATCTGTTAACATTAGCTAAAAACAAGGCAATAACATTTTTTTAAACATAAAAACATTTTCAAACAGAATACGATTACTGTAGAATGTTGCTATTACAAGCATTGCGTAATTAATTAGGGTCCTTACGTTTAATCTGCCAATAACAACAGGTTTAAGACTGACATAACACGTGTTAAGCGTCAGCATTAGAAAAATAAGACGTGTTTGCTTCTACTAGTAGCTAATGTATAAGGGTTTTTTGTGTACTGCAATATGCTACTTGAATATTTTTTATTTTTTATTTTCGTGTAATCATGTATTTAATTACACTGACCCATCCCTAATTAGGATTATTACAATTCAGTTTTAGCGTTGCTGTGACCATATGGTAACAGCTTGGTTGCGGGTTTGCTTGTGAAAAAATGAGTATCGTTTGTACACATTCATTTTCAAATCTTGAATACAGTATTTTCTGACAAGCACACAAATGTGTGCATGTTAAATGGCTGAAGTATTGAAAGGCTTTGATTAGCCACTTTCTTTTGAGACGTGGGCTCTCTTTGGTTACCGTACAAGGTTAGAAACATACTGAAAATAAAAACCATCTTGAAAAAATATACAAATGTATTGGGCCAGATAAAATTGGATCCACGCCAGTATAAACACTAACTCAGTGGCCCATGGGACCAGTAGTTAAAAATCTAAACGTAGAGCCCTGCACGGAGCAGGCTATAGTTGTATGGAATTGTCAGTTACTGTAAGTGAAATGCTTGCCTATTTTACATGCAAATCAGGATGCCTGTCTCTGTGGATATGTTCATGGTTTGCACCAAGGCTGGATAAAATAATGTACCTGTTAAAGTTGGGACTGCAGTTCTAATTTAACCTACACACAATATTCAGGCTTGCCCGGTTTTATTTGGCTGCCCGTTGTATCTTCCTACAAAGTGATCAAAGTAAGCAAATTAGCCCATGCATGTTCAAATGGCCACTGCATTGATCAACTTTATTGGCAAATGAATGACAACAATCTGAATAGGAGAATATAGCTGCAGTGTTTCTAAGCAGATGGACTCTTTTGATGTCCACTGCACAGCTTAAATTGCCCTTAACTGCTGCACAATTCATAAGCATGTGATTATGGGTGTGCAATTAATATAAAGGAGAAAACAGCTGTCGGAAAAGAGAGTGAGGAATTCCTCTGTCTTGATTGGCTGTTTGCAAGGCTGTATGTGTTTCTTATTTTCTTAGGAGCTTTTATATTATTATGTATTCCAGTGGCTTTTGTTCAGTTCAGGGTTTTCATGATTGTCAGACTGGACAAAACAATATCCTGAAAAAAATGTTTAATTACACCCCTGAAAAAGGCTGTTGTTTATAAACCTGCATAAATATTATAAACCTGTTGGCCCTCTTTGCAGCGCCGTCAGAGGTGATTTACAAGTTTATGCAATATTTTCAATTAAGCTGGAATATAGCACACTGCCAACAGGTGGTCCTGTTATTTTATTTCAAGATGGTCAACCCCCCCAACCCCGCCCCACACACACACACACAGTGGAGAGTATCTGCACCAGTCTAGCTTGCTATTGTAGTGTGAAATTGGATCCCTTATGTCTCCAGAAACGCAATTTGATTCTTACAGCTTTTCATTTTCTCCTCCTGTGAGTTTTAGTTCACAACCCAGCTGTGACCTACACTTCAGAAAGTGTGAATCCTGAGTGAAAGGGTTATTCACAAGTAGCAAAATAATAGCCACGCTTGCCACCTACTGACAATGGATGACCCCCACCCTGAACAGTGTAAGGACACATGCCTAGTCTGCAGAAAAGCTTTGACTCGCACTAAGAAACCACAACCCCCTTCTCTCAAACTGGTGTTCAGCAATGCCGTGGTTAACATACCGACCTAAGTAAATTCTATAGCAGTAGTAAACCTAACAGGGACAACACCGTATACTGTAAAGCTTATTAAATTTTTTTTAGCAAGCTGCAAGTTCTGTTTTTGGTTGCAGCTTTACACTGCTGTAGTATGTCTGTGTCTTCAGAACTTTCTGGCTTGTGATTGGTTACTTCATCCTCATATCTAAGGAGAAAAAACAAATTGTGCTGTACTCTGAATTTAATTAAAATACTTGGGAGCCAATCTACTCTTATTTATTGATTTTTTTTTCTTATTATTTTCAGCCTTTGTAAGCATGCTAGGCCATCCTGACTGTACCAAAAAACAAAACAAAAAAAAAGAAGTGCATCGCTTAAGTTTTTTTTTTAGTCCTGCTGGAAAAAAGCAAGTCTATCTGAAATGTAGTCTAAACCTGTACTGTGCAGATCACCTGCTATACGTGCACACGGTTAAACACTGCATGTAAATGTGCTGAGTACAGTTTGGTACACTTAGCCCCTTCATTGTCTCTTTTTTTCTGCAATGAAGACACAAGGTTGTTGGCAGACTATCACGTTATTTAATCTGAAATAAGTTTTATGTGTTTTTAGGTTACTAACATACATCTCATCAGCAAACGTCCGAGATATGACGTAATCCTTTTTTTTTTTTTTTTTATTCATTCCAAGCTGATGTGTTAACTTTTTTGTTTCCCACTGTTGAGAATATTTGCTAGTTTGCCAAGCCTATTAAGTATATATTTAGAAAGTTACTTTGTTGCTGCCTTCGTAGTGGATAAAACCAGCATTGAAATGGAGAACAGTATATTGTCAGAGCACTAAAGGAAGTGTTCATACAGGAAAAGCTGGGTATGTGCGAGCAGGATAGAACAGTCTGTTACTTTTATCTTACTATAACAGTAAACACATGCAGTGAAGTTCAGAATTATATTCAGGATTCAATTTAATTGCACTATGATTCTTGATTTGGATCCTGGTACTTTTAAACCTCAGGTAACCATCTGATGTACAACTTGACTCTGATGTATAAACTAAAGCATTCCTAATACTGTTATTTCATTGAGATGCCAGTTGAATCAGATCTGCAGTAACAGAGTCCATTGCTTTGATGTATGGCTGCAATATTGTGCTATGTGACTTTTCCGGCACACCACCTGCACCTGGCATGGAACCACAGGCGTAAGTAACACTGCAGTGTGCCTGTACACCAGTGGCTTTTAAACTAAAGTGGGGCGCAGGAAGCTTTCAGGAGGTTCCTGAAACAACTACATCACAAGCAGACTTAAGGGCTATTCACACTATGGCGTTTACTCACTGCGTTTTCTAGAGATCGGAAAACACTATCATATCCTACAAAGTCAATATTTGTGTGGGTATGAAATTCAAGAGGTTATCATATCGTGTGTGTGTGTGTCTGTCTGTGTGGCGGGAACTGGCACCCTGAGCTCGAGGTGCCAAGAAAAAGGAAGCGTGACTGAGACTCTGAATGTCAGTTCGGCTGCTGTGTTAGTAACAAATAATCTCAAACAATGTTACTGGCAACAAAAACATTTTTTAAACAAAGTTAGAAGTACAGAAATGACAACCAAATGCAATAATTTTAATGCATTTTGATTTATTTTTTTATTTCTCTCGGGTACCTTGTTAATAGTGACTCCTTCACAACCATAGCATAAAGCTACAGGATGGGTATCTCAAGGGCTGCACTTTCTAGAAGTTACACCAGGACATTTAATGAAAAACTGTAGTCATAACAGTGTGTTTATTGTATTCTCTGTCAAGATGTTTCTTGCTCTGCTTATCATAAACAACAGGATATTCTGCACTACTGTAATCAGGCATTCCCCCATCTTGCCTGTGGTATTTGACTTGCAAGTCTGAATACAAAAATAACAGCGAAGCGTCGGACGTAAAAAATGCAGCGAATATATTTTTTTTGCAGTTTTCGGTAGTTTAAGATCCAGTGCTGTACAGTATACTGTATACCGTTACAGGGTGTTGGTAGTATGTTCCCTTTACACAGTGCCTTCACAGGTCAGGAGGGAAATTTATAACCAACATTCATTCTTTCTCTGTCATAGCAAAATGTTCAGTTCTGCTGATAGGGAACAGTTAGTACTGTTCTGTTTGTTTTTTCCAATAATTAGTATACAGACATATATGGTGTTTTGGCTTCTGGTCGACCTGTTTTTATTTGGGAATGTGTGGGTGCACTATGCATTAAAGGAGAGAGTAGGAGGTGCAGACTGTAATAGCCTGTGGATATTATCAGTCTGATAGCAGAGATGCTAATGTCAAAATGATAATTTCCTATCTCACTGTGGTGAAAGATGCATGAGCTAAAAAGGTCATCTGTTTATATACTCCACAAAAAGCTGCTGTTGGAAAGTTGGAAATATTCAGTACTTGTATTTTATTTACTACTGTACTGTAGCTGCAAATCGTCTCATTGATTCACTGCTCTTGACTAGTGAAATAAAATGAATTGCTGAGTATTAAAAATTCGTCTTCGCTGCTTTCCTTCTGTCAAATATAATATTATTAATAATAATAATAATAATAATAATAATAAACTATTTTGTGTGGCGCCCTTAAAAGCGGTCATCTCAGAGCTCTTCACAATTAATAGTACCGCAATAAATAAACAGATTATGCATAAAAAAAACACAAGAAAATAAAACCATCATAAAAATTGTAAAAACGCCTTTCTAAAAAAGTAAGTCTTTAAATGTACTTAAAAAACACTCAAAGAAGCTGAGTTCCTGATCTCTAGTGGAATAGAGTTCCATAATTTGGGGGCATAGCAACAGAAGGCCCTGTCACCCATAGAGCGCAGACGGGACACACAGCAGTCTGAGATTAGCAGAGCGGAGGTTGCGAGTGGGAGTGTAAAAAGATAAAAAATCTGACAGATAAGTCAGACTAGCCCATGAAGAGCCTTATATGTCAGCATTAAAATTTTAAAATCAATTCTAAACCTGACAGACAGCCAGTGCAAGGCCTCCAAGACAGGAGTGATCTCTTGAGTGGGACCGAAACAAAATTCTGGCTGCAGAATTTTGAACAAATTAGAATTTTAGTGAGGATGCTATTAGACACCCCAGCGAGCAGGGCGTTACAGTAATCGATCCTGGAGAAAACAAAAGCATGAACCAGTTTTTCAGCTGCAGGTAGAGAAAGAATGGGATGCAGTCTGGTAGTATTTCTAAGGTAAAAAAAAGAAACATGGAGCAGTTGAGAAAAACAAAAGATGATTTGATAGTTTAATTGCTGTAGGAGTGGCACAAGATAAGCAAAGCTTTATCAACTTGTACCCACTGATACATACATATATTTTCTTTCCATGGAATGTTTTTGTTGGTTTACTCCTAAGTGGGAAAGAGTGAGGAGAACAAACTTGTGTTTATAAGTTGGCTCAGGCCCTGTCAATTACTGTCTTCATGGTACTACACGTAAGTAAATGTGATATTGTTTTAGTATTGCCAGCATGACTGGAAATATATCCAGTGCAGCTTATTTAATTTAACTGTTGGGCTCAAATAATCTTACTTCTACTGTCAGTTTGTTTTCAGTTTAAAGCTGTTCTTGCAGTATGACTGAAAGAACCAGGTACTTATTTGTGCATGTAATATAATTTGCCAAGCTAGTTTTAAGTAACATTTTGTGATAAAGATGGGTGGGCACTGAGATTGGCTTTGGGGGAGGTACAGTAAGCATCCCACAAAACTTTGAGCTTATTGTTTTACTATTTCATTTTTTTCCCCCCTGGATCTGTTGTCGATTCACATTCGTATGAGAACCAGCACCCACACAGCAACACAGTTTTCAGTCTAACCTCATGACTAGTGAGATCTTCAGTGATGTAAATGCAGGCAGGAAGACTGACGGCCCTGCACACCCTTTTTGGCAGAACAGTGACTGTGAGACATGTACAGAACCTGTTACTCATGTTTTACAGTGTACGTTGTGTCCCCTTCCATAAGGAAGTGCAGTTGCGGTTGCTGTGAAGTGATAGTACTGCGGCTCAGGGCATTGAGTTTCTTGTAGGTGTTTAAATGGCCATCTGCCCTGAAATTCAGTCAGGACTCTGAAAACCATGTTTTAATAAAGTAATACTAGGTCTCACTTCTGTCCAGAGATGCCGGAATGGATTTCAAACTTAGTGTGCTGAAAATGAAAGGGAGGGGGGAGGCGCCTTCGGGCAATATTTAAATATATACAAAAACATCATTTTTTGTGTATTTCACCATCAAAATATGCGCAGAACAAGTGAGTTTCATAAGGAATAAGACACAGCAGCACAAAGTGAAGAGATTAGAAACACAAGTCTAAAATACATTTAATGTAAGATTCAAAGCAATTATCATTGCAAATCAAATGTTACATAATTAAAATGCAATGACATACTAAACACATAGCCTACTTTGTGCTGTCTTTAAATGTCTTTTAAAAATATTAAAATACATTATAATCTTAGGCACTAAAATGCTTTCATTCTATTTGACACGTTTACCAGGTCTGAAGCTGTATAAATGCCATTGCGGTCTGCACTATTTGCAATTATTATGTAACCTGTTCAAAAAATGACAAGCATTTAAATGTTTGCAACAACTACATATAAAAACAATATCCTAAAAGCTTACATTTTGATTTCAAACATGTTTTTAAACAGAACTGGAACAAGACAGCTGTCATGTCGGAAATAAAACATCAACCCATCCTTAACTGTACATAAAATAGTTAACTATAGGAAGCAAAGTATTCAAATCATCATGCACATAAACATTATACATTGTGCTGGTCTCTGCTATAACACAGACACACCTGTGAGTCCCGCACAGTTCCACCTTCTATACCACAACCACTAGATTGTTCTGTAGACTCATCGGGAAACAACAATTTTAAAGGCTAGTACGAAAGCAGTGCACTACTAGAGACATTTGGTAGCAACTGTTACTTTTTAATTAAGGGTTTGTAGATTTGCATTTATTTCTGTTCTCTCTACCTGTTGTTAAAGCTGTAATTAGCATTGATAAACCCTGGGCTGGATTAAATCGAGCTCAGGTGTTTTGTAGCTCTGCATTCCTTAACGAAAACTGGTGGCTTTCCTCTCACTGAAGGAGGATTTAGTTGCTACACTACATGCTGCTGATTTCGTAAAATAGGCCTACAGATATTCTGTCTGTATACAGATGTCTTATTACACTTAACAAATAGTAAAAATGCAGAATTATCATAGAAATGACTTGAATTATTAATTAGTGTATATGTTTGCATTAAAAGGGGTGCTGTTTAAATTGCAATCCGGCGATACAAGCAGTAAACTTGTTAGAACGATGATCTAGTCTGTCAGCGCGTTGCTGTTTTTCTATGAGTAATTCTTTAGAGTGAAAAAGATTGAAGTCAATGTTGCTGTAAATTGATTTGCTTTGTTTTCTTCTTTTTTATTTGAATAATTTTATCTCTTAGTAGTACAGTGATATACAGTAGTGTGTCCCCCCCCCCCCCAATAAACATCCTGCATAATTTATTTATTTATTTTTATTTTTTTTACGTTTTGGAACTCTCACGTTACCTTGTGATCGATTAGTCTGTGCTGATTGTTACAGTATTAATCAGTAAAAAGCACGTATTTTGGAACTCCCCCATTCCCTTGCGGTAAATCGCAATATTTTAAAATATAAATGTAACGCTCAACAGTCGTCAATGGGAAAACTGTTTACTACTGGAGGCTAAAAAGTAGCTCATGCATGCAGTCTTTACATGTTGTTTTATTTCAGTTGTGGACAGGGTTGACTTTACCTGTCATTCTCTGTTGTCTTTTATTATACTTCTTATAACTTGTGTTTTTATATGTCATAAGTAGACCGTAGTACATTTACTGTAATACCACAATTTCCCTTTCCCCATTTTACTTATATCACCCCCCTCCCCCATACACTGCTGACTAACTACAGGAAGGTTGGGTGTTTACAAATCAGCAGAGACCGGAAGGGGGGGGGGGGGGTTACTCCTGCATCTAATTTAATAATTGTTCTGAAGAACTCTTTCTCATCTAATCTGGTGGATTTTCCCGAGCTCGAATCTGTCTGTCTGTCAGTCTTTTTTTTTTATTTATTTTTTTTATTGTTATTCCAGGCCGGACAGCCTATCAGAAGATGCATCTTCAGGGAGTTTGGAAGTGGAAGAGTTTTCAGACGACCCGAATGTGGAAGAATTCAGCTCCTCCCCACCATGCACAGCCCGCCAGATGAAATGCATGTCTGGAAAACACCAGTGGAATATTGTAGGGAAAGTGGTCAGCCGAGCACCGAACCGAGGTTGGAAATGATGTGTTAAGTCTGGTGCGCTATTTTAAACAAAGCAGTACAAGCCTTTCAAGGTCAAGCAACACAGAGTGCTTTACTATTACTTTAAATACTTAGGCTTGCAGTTCTGCGTTTCCCATCCGTATTTAGTTTAAATAGCTTCAGTTGCAATTTGAATGTGTGTATTCAACCACGTTGAAAGGCAAGACTTAAAGGAACGAGAATCTTGGAAAGTGATCCAAGTGCTAGTTATGAAAATAATAAATAAATAAATAAAGCTTTGCAAAATGGCATTTAAAGCTGGCACATTAATCTCCTCAGAAATTGCATGGTACACTGACGAGTCTCACACAGGCGTTCATTGGAAAATGACAGTTCTAAGCTTTGAATGGAGTAGATGTGTTATTGACCAGTGTGACATCACAGTGTATTCAGCCATTCAAGGAACTTTATTGTTAATGTTAACATTAGCAAAAAACTGCTGTGCTGTGCTTAAATACTGTCGACACCTAGGGTATGTAATCTTTGTAAGGGTTTAGTATAAAAAGTATTATTTGAAATACAAGTACTTTCGTTGTTTAATTATTCATCCACAATTTATTTGCATTTACTAAGATACATGTTTGGACAAACATCAGCAGGGTTTTAAGTGATTGAGTGTGTGCCAGGGTGCTCATCTAACCTACCCTTAGGGCACTCTTAAGAAGAGGTAGCACGCTTCTGTAGGTCTTTGATCTTTCTTTTTCTTCTGCTAAAGTAAATGTCATTTCAAATTGCAAGTGGGCCATCGGCTTACCTAGAAAACGAAAAAAGTAGAGAAATGATCTCATGTAGACAGACATTTTGGCTAAAGCACTGAAGGCACAAGTTGAAATGGTTTCAGGCAATGTGTTGGAACACCGTTTTGCTTTTTGGATACACTATGAAGCGTATCAAACTAGTTGAAAGAAGGAACTTGTTCGATTTTAAACAGTATATACTTAAAACAAAGTATAGCGGGATTATGTAATTAACAAGGAAGCGTTAGTGTCTAACCCTGCACTCACTTGTTCACTTCTTCACTGCATAGTTCAGTTTCTGACGAGTATGCGACATGCACCTTTGTGAACAGTGACTCTGAACTCTTCACTTGGACCTGCAGATAACTAGAAGCTCATACAAAGCATGATTATTTGCTGAAAATGTGTTTTTATTTCAGTTGTAACAAGATTTGTGTTGCCTGGCTTTTTTTTTTTTTTTTTAGTCCTGTCAAGTTATTTATACAGTACATTAGTGTTGTGTATCATTCTACATTTACGGTAATACCACAATTTCTCTGTCTCCAGTAAAAAAAAAAAAAAATGAAACGTATTCCTTTGAATTTAAGACACAGCCCAAATTTCTCACCCACAATTTGAAGAAAAAATAAATCCTCAAATATGCATTTACAAAGATACAACCTCAATTATGCATAAGGAGGCAGTTTGCGACCGTCTGCTATCACACAGAGCATTACAGTTATGTGCTGCTTCTCATTTCCAGTCTTTATTACTCACAACTGTTTTTCTCCCAGTTTGTAAACTGTGGTATTGCTTGGTCTGATCAGCTGGTACTGTTTGTTAGAACGGAGCCTATTAACGAAACGCTGAAATTCGAAAAGCTTCTCTTCGGATTCTTCAGGAAGCTAATGACGCTTCATGAAAAATGTTTTGGTTGGTCTGTTTTTCTGCAGTCAGACAAGTTGCTGTTTGTGTGCTTGGGTAGTCACGTCTTTTTCTTTGTGATTTTAATGCATGCATCACATACTGTACTTGAATTTTATGCAAAGGCTATTTGAGAAGAAAAACTGGTTTACAAAGTGTGTCTTAAATTTGAAGGAATACGGTATATCAGGTTTAGAAACTCACACTCGCCCGAGGCGAATTAAATCTGATGAGGACTCATTGATGTCTGTGTCTCAGTAGTCCTCTGGGCGAGCATTTAAAACAAATGTACAGATATACTGTCATGTTCACAGTCTTGCATTAAAAAAAAATGCAGAAAAATTTCCTAACAGGGGGTACCAGTGGTGAATAATCATTCATAATGTTTACAAAAGTCACTTGGATCTGAATTGAACCCTCCCTTCATCTCCCCTGCAATGCCAACCCCACTTAATATGACGTTTTATGTTTGTGTTCTCCCTCTGGACGGGATGCTGGGTTTATTGGGCGTTTGATTTTACTGAAACACGTTGTGTCTTTTGAAGTAAGTGTAAAGTCATTTTACCAAAATGTGGAGCTTTATACCGGGTTGTGACCACCTCCACCACAAATCAAACAACAAAAAAAAAGACTAAAGATGTCATTAGCAAAGGGGGCAGGTTGTACTAACGAGATTAAAAAAAATAGGACACATTTTAAAACTAATAACTAAATAAACAATTACCATAATTAACATTATTGTAATATGTTGCTTAAAACATAACACAGTATATTCATAATACAGTTTAGTTCTTACCTACAAGGTTCGACATTAACCATGGCCCCAGGCCGGTAGCGATCTCAGTGTGGCCGGTAATTATGAAGCACCACTGGCCTAAGTGGGCCGGTAACATTTTTTAACGCTATAATATAGTGTAGTCCACATGGCTTCCATTTTATGAACGCAGGAAAATTGGTCAGTGTGAAAAAAAGCTGTAAAAAAATGAATTTACAAACCCATTTTTAAAAACATACCCCCCCTCCCCCCCAGGTCGGATTTCTACAGTCGGCATCTGTGACTATGTACTGAAGTGCAGCTGGTAATACTCGCTACCTTGACATAGCAATTTTTTATAGTTTGTTTTTTTTTTGTTTTTTTTTTTACAACTAAGCAACCAACTGTACAAACAAGCCAAAAGTAAAGTGTTTAAATCAACAATGATGATAAAGAAATTATGAAATTAAAGCGAAAATATAGAGTGGAGTGGAAGAAGACTTAATCTGGCTTCATGGTGACCGTCAAACAAATGTCAGTTACCCAGACTTGCAGATAAAACAGCAGCTTCTTTGTTGGGAATTCAGCATTCAGTTGCCCTCATATCCAGGCTCACCCTTCGCAAGGTAGCGGGTGTTTGTCTGCTGCTATGACTGCTGTGAAAAAAAGATGCACCGATGAATACCCAGATACACAACGTGGAAGCTGGACAATGGGATCGAATTGTGATGTAGCGTTTTGATTTGGGATACAATGTGCTCAGGTCAGAAATGCCTTTCACAATCTTTAGAGGACCCGTTTGTATCAGCAGTAAGGTTGGTACTGACTTGAGAGAGGCTACAAGCGACAACGATTTGAGAATGATTATTTTTTGTTAGGAATATTGTTTTAATAGTGTTTATTATTCGGATTAGTATAAAAACGTTAACCTTTTTATCATTTTACACATACATTTTCAGATCTTGAATACAGTATTTTCTGACAAGCACGCCAATGTGTGCATGTTATATGGCAGAAATCCCCCCGGATGCGCCACCTGGATGCTATTTTTATGATCTAATCTAATAGAATGTCAAAGCGATTAAGTTAATTCATATTTCAAAAAATAAATAAATAAATAATGCACACACGCAAGACTCTGAATTCCAAGCTTTGTTTATTTTTTCTACAGATGCCAGTACTGTAGTGTAAGAAATGTATTATTTTATTGTGCTTTTCATGTGAAACATCTCAGAGTCCTTCACATAACTAAATATTGTACATAAATATGTAAAATAAAAAGTAATATAAATAACGTTTGAACAGTTCTAGTACTAGTTGCCATATTTAATGTCACCAAACTTCTGTTTTAATCCAGTCACCAGTGGATGTGCTTCTGACTCACCAATAAATTTGCAGCGGTGAAGAAAACAATGTGCCCAGTTTTGTACTACTTATTGGGCCAGTTAAAATTGTGTCCGGGCCAGTAAAACCCTACCTCAGAGCCCCAAGGGGCCAGTAGAAAAAAAAATCTAAATGTAGAGCCCTGACCTCTAAACAACAGTAGCATGTTTAAGGTTTTGTGACTCGCTGTCTGTAGCTTGCTATAGTTTACATATTTTGAGTGACTGGAAGCTGAAATTACATTATTAAAACACACTCTTCTTATACCAATACAGTACTATAGTACAGTTTTAATAGCAAAACATTCACTGACGGCTCTGAGAAACCAGATATTCCAATCCATTGATACAAACCCCCCCCACTGTCTTAAAATTATATATATATATATATATATATATATATATATATTAGATTAATATAGAATATATCTAATTAGATAGAAACCCTAAAGATTAGGCAAAGAAACTTTAAAGATCAGGCAACTATGCAGTAAACCATTTCTACCTTGTGTTTGGCATAAGTGTATCCACAACAATAGCTTAAATGCAGAACAAGAACAAAGTGTGCAGCAGTCATGGCAGGGCACTGAGATCATTTTGAGGAATATGTCAGGTGTAGAAACATGTGCTGTGTATTTAAAAAAAAAAAAAAAAAAAAAAGATGCATCACCAAAAAGAGATCACTTTTGACATTACATGAACCATCCTGGCTTTTTGCTTTCTCAAGCTGAAGACCGAGGGTGGGCTGTGATACTATCAGGCAGCTCTCCTGATTGTTTCGGCTGGCTTCACCGATGGGGCTGGATTAAATCACATGTGCACTCTCATTTTAAGTCCTGTTTCCTTTTCCTTTTAGAAATAGTGATTCCTTTGTTTGTTTATGCAGTTTGTAGCTAGCCGCTGGTGTGTGAACCTGGAAGGAAGTTTGTCTTAATTGTTTGGATTCAATCCAAGTATAGCCACCAAACAAAAGATGGTGTCTGCTGTACTGTAGCTTCCTGACTGCAGGGAGTGGCCTGTGGTTTCATTCATTCATGCATGCATGCACGCAAAGACTAATATGTGCCGTAGTCTGTAGCAGAGGAAGTATGACACCCTTTCATCAGAGGAACAGAGGATTGAAGTTTCTTGATGACATAGAAAGTTATCTCAATCGAATAACATTTTGAAATGGTCTCTGGCAAATTTCTAATCCATTTACAGTAGAAAAACTTTTATAACATTACAGCAGTTCTCAAAAAATATTGTCATTTATTATAATAATAATAATTAGTATTAATCATCTTTGTGTTAGCTGCAACAGGAAGTTATATCCACAGTGTCGTGTTGGGTTGCACACTCATGAGTTCAGTAACTGTTTCCAGCCAGCATTACCAGAGCCATGGAGCATTATTGACAGGATTGCATACCACTATTATAATCTTACAGCCTGCTATTTACAGAACTGTCACGGCTTTAGTTTAACACTATTCACATTGCTCTAATGCCAACACAATGCCTTGCCCCAGCTCTCTGGCTTGGAAGCAGTTTGATCCACCAAGCCTGGCCCACTTTGGCTCTAATGCACTCCTATGCTGTTAGGGGTGAACTTTGGACAACTATTTTCTGCATGGAAGAACAAAAGGAAAAAAAAAAGTGTGTTATTTTAGGATTCAAGCAGGTAAGCATGTGGGGATTTGCAGCACCCTTTCAAGTACAATTGTAAGCATTACTACATGGTTATTTACCCCCTAAAGACCTGCCAACCTGAATAATGTCGATCAAAGCTGCTCGACCTGCCTGTGACGCAGTCATGGCCCGCCCCGAGGACGTAAATTTGCTGCACTCGCAGATCTCAGCAACATTTTACTAATCGCATATGTTTTTTGCGCTGCAGCCTGTTTGTTACGTCCCACTCTGGCCTTATGCCCGGTGCGAAGCCAGTGGCTTGAGTCGCTCCTTCCCAGGTATCAAGCAACATAAGTTTGCTGATGTTGTGCTCTCCCCTCAGGCAGCAATAGCTCCGGCTGGAGTTATTTTATTATTGTTTTTGCTTCGGCTAAAATTACAAGATGCTTTGTATATTTAAAATAGTTGTTATTAATGTGTTTTGTTGAGAATTTGTTGGGAGACGCAGGTCTATCAGTAACATGGTGCTACGGCACACGTGTAGCAACAGCAGCACTGTGTTGGACCAAGCTACTTGCTTAGGTTGTGGTTGCTTGCAATTTCTCCCACAGTAACTTGATGCCGTTTTGGTGACAGCTTTTGCATCACAATTACAAGAGCTGTTGGTTCATTCTAACAAGCAGGCTGCTGTCAGAGGTGGTGTTCAGAACCGGTCCATGGCTGCTTGCAGCCGAGGATATGAGCCTCGGGTCAAGCCACAAGCTGAGCAACATCCGTAGGAGTTTGCTGCCACAGGCTGGTGGCCCTTCTCAGGTGATGTCAATGTACTACGGACATCTGGGTGTTTACTACTGTTCAAACCGTCTACTCTCTGCAGTTCAAGCATGGTCCCCCTCCCTTTCGAGGTGTCACTCCAACATCAGTCACGTACCCGCAAACTCTGTGTTGGTGTGTACCTGCGATTTGCCTTTCAGGGAACAGCGTACGAGTTTCGGGTCTTGTCATTTGGCCTCTCTCTAGCTCCCCATGCCTTCTCGAAGTGCATGTAAGCTATCCTGGCCCCATTGAGACTCAAAGGCATCAGAGTGCTCAGTTACCTGGATGATAATTTGTGCCCAGTCTCTAGCACAGGCATATGCCCACACAGAGCTTGTCACTGGCCACCTTCAACAGTTGGGCCTTCCTAGACAGCTGCCTATCTCGGAGTGTGTTTGGACTCTAGATCGATGCTATCCATTCTGTTGGGAGTTACGCCCCACTGTGCCGGGATTAGCCCCCTGTTCAGAGCTCTTTCATATTTCTGGGCATGATGGCAGCAGCTTCCCAGACCCTTCCATTTGGTCTTCTGCGCATGCACACTTTGCAGGCCTGTTTTTTTTTTTTTAGCCTGTGTTGAATCACGACTGCCTATTGACAGTGTCTCATCATCACTGTCTGAAGATGTTGTCTTCGTGGAAACAGCCTGCCCATATACACCCCAGCGTATTGCTGGGCAGTGTCACCAAAAGGGAGGTTGTGCCTGGGCTGGGGCACTGTGTGGAATGGCGGGTACGCAAGGTGATGTGAGAACACCCCTTGGCAGGGGACCTTATGGCATCCCGACCCATCGAGCCTGCAGCTCTGGTCTGGCCCCTGAACGGCTGCATTTGAGCCATCTGGGTCTGTCCAATGGGGTCATTAACACCCTACCAAATGCCAGAGCAGCGACCCCACGACTTGTCTCATGGCAATTATACTGCAGTTTTTGCAGGACCTGTTTGACAAGGGGAAATCCCCCTCTTGCATTAAAGGTCTTTCTGGCAGCTTGATGAAAGCCGCCTGGCTGAAACGTTGCTCTGCTAGAAATGTGATCTACAATCTATTATGTTGTTGCAGCTTTACTTGCATTAATTGTGAACAATATTGGGATATTTGAGATGGTGGCGAGGCATGACTGTCGAGCAGCTTTGATATACATTATTCAGGCTTCTGGGTGTTCAGGAGGTAAATACCCATGCAGTAATGGTTACATTTATATTTCACGGAACCAGGGTTAAGATAATAACCTAACGTTATTTCATTTTTTATTTTCTATAAATAAGTAATTTCTGGCGGACACGTACATGGAATTTTGCTTTCAAATTCATGTGGAGCACTGTTCGTTCGATTGTTTGGATATTTGTTCAGAACTCATTTATTATCTCCCTTTGTTGCTTTAAGAATGTTTTGAGTGGATATACAATGCACTGTACATTTGCAGACATTCTGGCTATGTTGAAACCTACTCTAAATGTTGCATTCAGTTTAAATAATAATAATAGTGTCATTCATTAGTTTCCACACGTTTCTGCAGGTTAGAAGTTTTTCAAACCTGAATAACTAAATCAATACATACATAGTTAACAAATGAAAGGGCTTGCATGTAAAACCCAAATAAAGCAAAATATATTACACAACAGAATCGTGAAGACGTGCATAATACTACATGAAAGGCTAGTATTGAGCTACAGAGAAGTCATTGAAAGCAATTCAATGTATGGCTTTAATTAAACTTGCATTCTGTCCAAATTCTGCCATGGTTACAGTTTCAGACATGGTACTTTTGTTTTTGCAGCTTGATTCATAGGGGGACTTCCCCAAAGAAAAAAACAACCCACCTACAGTAGGTAAATGAGGTTAAAGCTCATTTGTGTGCTTCTTTCTCACATAGCTGTACACCTCTCGTGTAGCTGGGAAACAGTGAAAGAATAATATGAGGGCACATAATGCAACTTCATTCAAGATCATTACAGATTTCCATGCGTCACAAAGGCAGTGTAATCAAGTGTGCCTGAAACGTATATGATGCAGCTGTATAGGGATGAATTGAACAGGTTGATTTGGTTTTATGTATATATTTATTAAATTATTGTACTTGTTTCTTCTCCGGTCCAGTAATTATTTGGAGATATTTAGTTTAATACTGAAACGTCCCTTTTTAACTGACATGTACAAATGATAAGGGATCACTGGGGGACAGTATGTACCCATTTGTTTAATTTGATTCCAGTAAAATTTTATATTCATTGCAAGAGCCCTGTTTAGGTGAAAGCAAGTTGTTAACCCTCTGCCATTAGCGTTGCACCCTCGTAAGATTTTCGGCAATAATGGTTGCATGGTCATGGTTTTAGACTTTTTTTCACATTGTGTGGGGAAGGTTTTTAGATGAGCAGTTGGTCGAGGGAGGTTGGGGAGGACAGTTCTTCCAGGAATGGGGTGTTTTGTTCAGCATGTTGGACAGTGGGACGTGCTTCAGCGACCATGTTGTCAATATGATTCTTCTGCGGTGTGTTGTGGAGAGGAATCTTTTAAAACTGATAAATCTTCGGTGGGGTTTCCTGTCCCAAAGTGACGACCCCCACCCACCTTCTCCTGTTACTATATGCATGTGACTTTACAGTGACACATATTAAGAATTTGGTTTACTGAATTGAAAGGAAGCTGAACTGCTTTTATTGTAATTGAGTGCCAAACAGGACAGTGCATTGAAAGTATGGCAGCATCAGTTGGATTGGAACATGCTGTGTAAGAAGAGCGGAAGGGTTGGATTTCAGAAATGCTGTTCATAACCTACAGTCATGGTAAATGTTTGTATTACTTTCCATGGGATGTTTGACATTAAGTTTTATTTGCCAGGCAGGGATTACTATTGAAAAGAATAGGCCATTGCTGTACCTGGCTTTTGCATGCAGTGATTACGTAATAAAAGAACAGCCAGCTCGAGAGCTCAGTTGTAATTGGGTAATAGCAGAAGATTACCAGGTGCAACATGTCTTATGAAGATTTTGTTTGGGTGTTGTTGGTTACAATAAGATACTCCACATATTGATATTTATTTATTTTTTATGTAAAAACGGTACTGATACATGATTGGCTAATCTTGGGAACAGATTGTCTGTGTTTGTTGAAGCTTTTTGATGAAATTATACAGGGGTTGGACAGAATATTGCAAACACAGGGCTGGACATAAGGCTCCCATTGCATAGCAGTTTGATCCATTCCTGGTTTTACTATGAATTTAATAAGACACACCTGAGCATGTTACATACACATTGTGGCTAATCAAGCTCATAATAAAACCTGCAATGGTTGAAACTGATAAGGAGTAACAGTCTTATTTCCATGCCTGAAACACCTCTGTCATTACGCTGGCAGTAGGATGTATTGTAGGGCAACCATGGGAATCATATGAAACGTATAGGTCTGCACTGTTGGAAATGGTTCAGAATGGAGACGTATCAATTGCTCAATCCTAATGTCTTCAGGGGTGGATAAGAATTGGTGTTGGTGAAAAAAGAGTGCATTGTATTATACATCTCACCACCAGGGGCTTTTGTATACTCCATATCAATCAATCAATTAATTAAACAATCAATTTATTTGTTTTTGTATTCCGCCTTTTAACGAACGGGCCGCACCAAAGCGATTTACGCGAAGAACAAAGTTATATATAAACAATAATGGTATTGATAATACTACCCATAAACTAGTTTAAAAGTATTTCAAATAAATAAAACAGTAAACTAATGCTTAATAGTAAAGCTAGTAAAATATGCCATATAGACAAAAGAATATCATTTTAGATAACTCGATACGCCAGGCTATAAAATGTATTTTAATCGAGATTTAAAAACATCCACGAGGGAGCTTCTCTTATAGTACTGGACAGATGATTCCATAAGTTCGGTGCAATACAGCTGAAACATCTACCACCTGAGTTTTTATTTCTGCATAACGGATATAGAAAGTAACCTGGCATGATCTTATCGTCTCGGTTAAAACTCGTGCAACAGCATTTTGTACAAGTAGCAGATGAGATATCACACTGTACATCAAGTAAAAGACCATTACAATAATCAATTCTCAATCTGTTTCTTAAATGCATAAAAACAAAAAAAAGAACGAAAATCAGACGAGTGTATATTCTTGTATTGTTTCAATAGCGTCACTTCTGTTCATAATATTTCTGTTTTGCTAATATATAATTTATTGCCAATGTAGTACCCTATTGTGTGGGTGTGGGTGTTCTGTTTAATTTGCCGTTGTTACTATTTCAAGACATGTTGCTTCTGAACCAAACTCACGGCTGACAATGGGGAAGCATGTCAGTGTTGCACAAACACTATACTTTTTGCAGACCAAACTTACTTTAACAATTATAGGAGCCGATTACTATAATTACACAGAATGAAGCAAAAATGGTTTAGCCTGTGTTTACAAAAGTAAACCTGTTATTATGAAATCCCTTTTTAAATTTGGGCAGGGCTTGGATTGTTAAATCGGTTTCTGTCCTGCTGTAAAGATAAGGCAGGAAATGCAGTGACTGGACAGTTAACTTGGAGTACACATAGGCAGTGTAGTGTGCAAAATAACAAAGAGAAAAGGGCTATGCATGACTGCTTACCCCCAGACACCCTGCTTGCTACTGTAGGCTAATTATCTGGTGCTTCTAGTTTAAAATGTCTGCATTTATGTCTGTGACTGGGTCCTGTCCATCAGATAGAGATCTTATTAGTATTAGACACAACTTGTACTCTGTTCACTTTCTGATTGTTTTAAATGCATAACCCTTTGCGTTAGGACTGACAAAATAACCTAATGAACATATTTTTATTTAAACCATTAACAATCGGAAAAAAAGACATAGGCTTGTTATTGGGAATTCTCAAATCTTAAAACAAAAGTCCAGCGTTCCTGTAACAATGGTTTTAACTCCATGCACTATGCCACCGTGGACTCATCGTGGTCAAAAGTGTCTGTGTATTCACTGCATTCCCCATTGCTCTTTTCCGGGCTGGAGATAGCTGTAGGTCCCATAAAATCCAAGGTCCATGGTCGGTTTATCTCTGACCTGCTGCTCTGTATTTCCCGAGAGTCCTTGGAAAAACTTGCAGGTTTTTCTCTGAACTCCACTCAAAGGGGCCTATCTGATAGACCCTTGCACTAGAGATAACACGGACATAAAGGAGATTGCTCCTTCTGTATCCAGCCCTCCAAGAATATTACGGACATTTGCAGAGCTTTTTGAGATGTTATAGTAATAAAATAATGACTTGGATCACATTATTGAGGAGTTTGGTGATAAAACGAGTGCTTGGGAAAGGATTTATCAATTTGCATGTCTAAAGTTATCTGAAAAATTTAAAGAACACAGGGTGGGGCTTGGCTGGAGATGCAGGACTGTCCTTTTGCGATTCAATACATTTTAAACCTGTTTTACTCTGAAAAAAATATATTTAAAACAGCACGTGTGAAAATAAATTGGACCCGACGCGCCTGACAAGCGCTGAATACATGGACCGCTAAGGGTTAATTTCTGCATCGTCCCAGCTGCTACCTCTTAAAACTGACATTGTTTGATCTACTACGCTCAACCTACTTTAGGTCGCATCAAAAAGCTGGTCTAAATTTCACCCGGCCCAGGGCCGTCTTTACATTTTTCGAGCACTCACACATGAGAAGGAGGCCCTGGGCCGGCCGAAACCTTGAGGGTGAACGGGGTCATTGTCAAACAGGTAACACGGCAATAACGATCCATGATGTGTTACGGAACAGAAAAGCCAGAGCACTTGATAGTGTTTTTTTTTTTTTTTATCGCTCTTCCTGCAGTGATTTAGAGGACAGATCTCAAACCTCAGTGCACTACAGCGAACATTTTGAAAAGAGCTTTGAAACAAACTTTAAACGTGTAAGTGTAAAAAGTGGACCAAACTTAAACAGGCAATTTGCAGCAACACATGGCGGCGGATTGCACTTGGAGTTGTACAGAATTGTGAGCTAACAGAGCCCCATTACTGTCTTAGCAGCACAAGTTAATATACTACTCTGCTTCTGTTCCATTCTATTTGACTGGAGTGATCAATCAGAGCTAACAGACTAATGACTGGCTGACTGGAGGTGTATTTAAAAGAATTGAATTCATTGACTTGTCAGAAAAAATTTTCATTGACTTATATTAAAAAGTTTATATATATATTATATATAATATCTATAATATATATATATATATATATATATATATATATATATATATATATATATATATATATTAGTTTACACCTCATCAAAATGTATTTGTACATATTTATTTTCATAATATTACATACCACTTTTTTATTTTCTTTTTAATTATTTTTTAAATGTAATAAAAAAATTTACATGCTTAATGAACTTCCTGAAAACTGTAATTACTATTTACTATGATCAATTCAGCATGAAACGGGCCTTTGCCGGGTTAAGATTTTACTAATTAAAATATATGTATATAGTGTTTATTTTATTTTATTTTTTTAGAAACAATGAGTGCACCAAACCAACCCTTGTATAACGACCCTAACAAGTCCAACGAAAATCCAGAGGAACACAGTTACAAACACGAGAAGAAGCTGCGCGCCAACATGAGGTCAACCCAACGGGACCATAAGAAAACCTTTGAAGGTTCTTTCATTCTCGATCCTGGGTCTCTGATGAAACCCACGATTCCGAGCATGGAACCCCGCAAGCCTTACCTGAGCCTGGGCTGCGTCAGCGGAAAGCTTCCAGTCCCCATGCCCGTGCCCCTAGCCAGGACAGCCCGGCAGACTTCTCGCACAGACTGCCCTGCTGACCGCTTGAAATTCTTTGAGACTTTACGGCTTTTACTCAAGCTTACCTCAATCTTATCAAAGAAAAAGGAAAAAGAGCAGAGGGGTTTAGAAAACACCTCCTTCATGGGCCTGAACAATGAGGTGATATGGCTTGAGCTGCAGGCTTGGCATGCGAGGCGTAGCATCAATGACCAAGACGTCTTTCTGTTCACGGCTCGCCAGGCCATCCCAGACATAATTAGTGAGGTCTTGCACTTTAAAGTTGACTACAGAAGCCTTGCTAGTCAACCTGAGGACATGGTCCTTGATGGTACTGAGGGAGAGGAGGAGGATGCTGCTGTTCACAGTAGTAGGACTTCAGGAATCAACGCCATGGGCCCCTCCTGCTATCATGAGCACCACCAGCGCCAGCGGCTGGCTTTCGAGCAGGTGAAGCGAGTTATGGAACTACTGGAGTCGGTAGAAGCACTTTACCCGTCATTGCAGACCCTTCAAAGGGACTACGACAAATACGCTGCCAAGGACTTCCAAAGCAGAGTGCAGGCACTCTGTCTGTGGCTGAACATCACCAAGGACCTAAACCAGAAGCTTAGGATTATGGGGACTGTTTTGGGCATAAGGAATCTGTCAGACATTGGCTGGCCAGTGTTTGAGATACCATCCCCCCGGCCTTCAAACGGAAACGAGGACGAAGACGACGAGGAGAACGACTCTGTGGCAACGTACACAGAGGACAGCGAGGGAGAGGAGCTGCCAGAGGAGGTGGAGGGGGGAGAGACCACCCTCAACAACCATGAACACAAGCCCAATTCAACAAGCGCAACCCCCATGCTAGAAAGACTCATGTCAGAGGATGAGATTGCTCATAGCGAGGCAGGTAGCAGTAAGTACTGCTCCACATCGATTTACAGACCCTTTGTGGATAAAGCACTGAAGCAGATGGGTCTCAGGAAGCTGATATTGAGGCTGCACAAACTTATGGATGGCTCTTTGCAAAGAGCACGCTCACCACTACTAAATGATAACCAACAAGAAGAGGTGAGATGAGGGTTTTGTAAGTTTGCCATAATGAGTGTTTTGCATGTTTCAAGCTATGCACAAGGAAATGTTTGTAAATGGTGAAGGCTGGCATGCTTTTAAAGTGATGAATGTAGGTAAAAAATGTGTTTAATAAGAGGCAAGCAGCACACATGGGTCCAAAACAGTGTTGGAGAGAAATATTTTTTTCAGGGTAGGGGTGGTATCACTCTTGACAATTATTTTGCATTGGTAAAGGGGGTGATTAGTCAAGGTATCAAGATATTAGGTGAATAAGGGGGTTAATTAGGGTTAAATGGGTAGTAAATGCTCTGCCTCAGTTATGTCAAGAAAACGGGGTACAGCTAGGTTTTGAAGGACGGATGATTATTCAGGTATACAAATATATTTAATAAGTAAGTTGTCAGTCAACCTACTTTACCCTCCCCCACCCCCACCCCTCCGGGTGGGGAGATCGTCGAGTCCCGGTATATGTCAGGGCCTCTCGTTCCTAGCAAGGATTACAAGTTTCTCTCTCTAGAGATCATATATATATATATATATATATATATATAGATATATATATATAGATATATGTGTAACATATATATATATATATAATGATATATATATATATATATATATAATTAGATGATTTGTGAATGAGTTCATTTTCACCATTACACACTCCAGCTCATCCACTGGCTAGAGATAATTCCACGCTTTCCTGTCAGAGAAGATGTTTTTGAATGAATGAATAACAGGGTTGTAGACGTGGGAGTGTTTTCATGGAAAGAGCCAGACGAGTCACACACATTCATCAACCTGTGATGACAAGTCACACATTCGTCAGTCTCCGCACCAAAAATGAATAATAAATAAATAAATGAATGGTTGGTTTTCTAAAACATCATGCATCTTTATAAAATGAGGTTGACAGGTTTTTTAAATGATTTATTTATTTATTTGTTCCTCCTAGCTGCTAAACAAAGTACAAGTTAAACAACTTACATTTTATTTAAAGTTTTGTAACTGACTAATTGGGGGCTATTTTAATGATCTTGAGTGGAGGCTGCTACCCATTAAAACATGTAAACCCATTCTACCCTGTAATCTTTCTGGCATATTGTATTTGTATTTAGTCCTCTTCATTATGGGGGTCCCGAGTGGTGGTGTGTGTGTGTGGGGTCGGAGGGAGTTCATATTGAGTTAGCAGTACTATGAATAAACAGTTTTAAAACCCATTATCTCTACTTGTACAGTAACATTATTATTACAAAGTGCATTGTATTGATCTTCATTGTTATTTTTTTAAGGAGTTCTCAGAGTTTCCGGATCCCATGCTGTGTAGCGATTATTTGCCGGAGCTCACTAAACACTTATCAGATGAGGCTCCTTGCTCGGAAGAGAACAGCAACACGGTGTTGTGGGATGAGCTGATGGCCATGGACCTGCCCTCCTTCGAGCCTGCCTTCCTGGTGCTGTGCCGAGTGCTGCTTAACGTCATACATGAGTGTCTCAAACTCAGGCTGGAGCAGAGACCGGCTGGAGAGCCTTCCTTGCTCAGTATAAAACAGGTCTGCTTTTTTAATTTGGTGTTTGTTCTTCCTCTGAACTGAAGCGTGCATGGTGATTATCTGACTCATCCTCTTGGGGTTTGTGCAGTGCATTCATTTAAACTGACAGCAATGCTTTTACATGCACATTGAATCAGCTGCATGGTACAAAGTGTAATGGCAAAAATACTTTTAACTGTTTAGTCATAATAACCCTCAGTTCAATATGACAATCAAGCCCACAGCTACAACTTTGAAGGTCAGCTTTTGTTAACTGCAGAAGAGGCAATTTATCTAATTCTCAATGCCATCGAGGGGCATATTTGTTTGGCATTACAAGCAAAAGCAACCACTTTTCAATAACATCTTCACTTAACCTCTTATGTACAGCTGTGTTCAAATGTTTTGCTTCACCCTATAGAATGAAACCATTTTGCTTCATAAAGTTGAGTGAAACCTGCTGAATAATGTTATGTTAACATACTGAATTACATACTGCTTTGTAGTTTTTCATAAACTTAATGAAAAAAACTGACAAACTTTTGGCCATAGCTGTATGTGAAAGCCCACATGGCTGAGATGTTAAGTAAGCTGTTACAGATTTTATGTGGCTAATCCCTACCCACAGTGACCATAGTAATTCATTAATTAATCACATACTGATTGGATTTTATTTCACCATGATTTCATTATTCAATTAATGTGTTCTTTTGTATTTACCGAATTAAAATGGGCTCCTTGCTACAGCTCTAGCAATAGCAAATGTCCTTAAATTAAAAACTGCATCTGCAAAAGCAATGCAAGTGAACGAAGGCACTAATTTCATGTTTTGTAGCTTGTAAGGGAATGCAAAGAGGTCCTGAAGGGCGGCCTCCTTATGAAGCAGTACTACCAGTTCATGTTGCGTGGGGTTGTGGCAGATCCGCAGGGACTGCAGAAGAGCAGCAACATTGATGAATTCGAAGAGGACCTGCACAAAATGTTAATGGTAGGATACCACAATTTATAAATGTATTACTTCCTTTCAGGAATGCATATATGTAAAAACCCAGCATTAGGAATGTGGTGTTAGATTTCAGTCGTTCGTTATTCAAGGTCAAGAATTTCACTATGGACTGTGCATTTCATGTGTGCTTTTTTTTTGTGTACAGCAGGTTTTAGAATACTCAGTTTGCAGACAAACAGTACAAAACTATCCACTTCTAATAGCTGTTCTATTTGTCATTGCTATTGTCCCATTCCCACAGTGACTATTACTGTATGCAGTGTATTTTATGTTGCTTTTAACTTTTTTCTGTCTCACATCAGGTTTATTTTGATTACATGCGAAGCTGGATCCAAATGCTACAGCATTTACCTCAAGCCTCTCATAGTCTCAAGAACCTTCTAGAAGAGGAGTGGAACTTCACCAAAGTGATAACTCCCTATATCCGTGGAGGGGAGGCCCAGTGCGGGAAGCTTTTTTGGTAAGGTTAAAACCACTTTTTAAATTTTCAGTTTTATTAAATTCTGTATTAGACCGTCTTTTAATTTTAATGATTTAGTTGTTCATTTTTTTGTGTTGTGATGCGCTTTGGATGTCTTGTGATGCACTATGTAAATTTGTTTTTGCTGAAGAAACAAAGTCTCAGTCTAAATTCCTCTGTTCCATAGTGACATAGCAGGGATGCTGCTAAAGTCTACTGGAGACTTTGTGGAGGCTGGGCTTCAGAAGAGCTGTGACGAATTCTGGGAGAGCGCAGATGACAGCACGGCTTCAGACGAAATCAGGTAAGGAGGTTCGACTTGCTCTTCCTGGTGTTAAGAAGCATCACACCGCCGTTGCTTTGTGACACATATTCAATGTCTTCTGTTATCTGTACAGGAGGTCAGTGATTGAGACCAGCAGGTCACTGAAGGAGCTGTTTCATGAAGCCAGAGAGAGGGCATCAAAAGCTCTTGGATTTTCCAAAATGCTCAGAAAGGTAACACATTTACTTCTACTACTGTATTTGTAAGTTATTCCCCATGGTCCTTATGTTAATATTAATGGATGTTGGTGTTTTCATTTACAAGTCATACAGACACTTGTCGTGGCAAATAGACTGTGTGTCTTTTTTTATTGGGTTTGGGTTCTTTTAATTCATGTGGGCTTTGAACATTGTACAATTATGAAAAGAGAAGCCTGGATATCTGAGATGTGCAATATAGAAAATCTAGAAAAAGTAATGCACACCACTCCACTCAAAGACATGAATCGGTATGTTTGCAGAGTGATTGAGATTCACGTACTGTTGACTCCAAAACACAAGGGCATTTGAGTTTGTATTAATTGAGGTATTGTTTTCAAATATTAACCTTAACTCACCCTCTTTTTTGGTGTGTCCTTAGGATTTGGAAATTGCAGCAGATTTCATTGTGTCAGCTGGTGTGCTGGATCTTCTGAGAACTCTCAAGACAAAAGGTTATGTCAAGGTAAGCTTCAAAATTTTTCCCAGCCAGAATAATTATTAAAAATTGATACTTTATTTAACGATGGAATAATTGAGACTCCCTTCTTAGTGGTCCTTTGTGATGAATGTTTGGGAGGCATAACCCAGAGCTTTGACCCTTTATCAAGAACCATTAAGCATAACAGTTTAACTAGTTCTGAAAGACTGATAAACTTGGTTGTGTCTTCGTTGGCAGTAATCCACTTACAACAACTATGCAAGTTGGAATAAACAAAGCTGCGGTCAATTGTAGGACAGCGCTATTAGGATCTGAAGCTGTTTAGATCCTTAAAATATACCCTAATGTTCTCTCTCATTACTGTATACAGCAGCCCTACAACATGCATTCTCATTGGGTAGAACACAAATGTCATGGCTGGTTTACAGGGCTCTAAAGGCATAGCACTGTATAAAATGTGTGTGCTCATCTACACTAAGTGTGTGTTTTGATTGCTCAGGTCCAAATCCCAGGGTTGGAAGACCTCCATGTCTTCATCCCTCCCAGCCTCTCCATGCAGAGGCCTCTTATTCTCCAGCTCCTAAACACAGCTGCAGGGAAGGACTGCTCCAAGGACTTGGATGACATGGTGGATGAGGCGTATTTACTAATGATCAAACAGAGACCCACAGTCGCTGAACAGGGAGATAACTGGAGCTTGTGGGAAGGGAAGCAGGTCAAGGTAGTGCCTCAGGTGGAAACGTTGGACACGTTGAGAACCATGCAGGTATAATACAAATAGTACGACAGTAACATTGAAGGGGGGCGTGTGTCTTCCATCGGGCCATCACTTGGGAAAGTAAATGTTTGGTTGCCTTTTCCACTGAAGGAAATACATGAACTTAACCTGTCCTCACTGAAAGAATCAGTTGAACTCTTCATAATTAAATATTGTTTCCACATCCCATCATGGAGTAAAACCTGGGATCTGTTTATAATGGAATTGAAGTACTTGGCAGGGGTGCATTGTGTAACCTCTGTGGAGGCTTGCTGTGATTTAACACATCATTTCTCTTTCCAGGTTGATAACCTGCTGCTGATAGTCATGCAGTCAGCTCATCTGGTGACCCAGAGGAAGGCTTTCCAGCAGTCTATGGATGATCTGATCACCTTGCACCGAGAACAGACCTCGAGTCAGCCTGTCATTGCCAAAGCACTGGAACAACTTAAGGTAGCATTGCATTTCTGTCCTTGTTTTCTAATTGGCTGTCAACAAGAACAGTGACTCGCATTGCTAAAAAGTTTGAGGTGATCTTGACACTCCTCTGTGGTAAATTGCCCCTTGGGTAATCTTTGATATGAAACTGTGCTATGGAAAATAGGTCATGTCTCTTAAGCGCTTGGACTATTGCACTTGCTGAGATATTTTAATTTTGAAATCAGTTCAAATATTTCATGACTGCCTTCAGAGACGAGCACTAGCAGCGTGGTTGCCCTAAAAGAAACGCATATGACAATTCTGACTAACATTTATAATTTGGATTTATAGCCATGCTCAGTAATGTATTGTCTTACAGTTGTAGTTACAGTTGTGGTGCTCATTTTGTGTGACAAGGCAGAATGGTGAGTTGGTTTGTGCAGTATACCCACTAATCAGTAACATTAGGGACATTTAAAATGGTATTTTTAAACAGAGTGTTAAATCTGTTCAACTGGAACTTGAAAGGTGCTGTATTGTAAATCTTTCTCTGTCCATTTGAAAGGCGCTGTATTGTAAATCTTTCTCTATAGCTGTTGTAAATCATTGTATCCATTTGTTGTAAGGATTTCCTTTTATAAATCACACACCACTGTAGGTTTTTGTTATTTATACACATAATATTTAACCTGGCTTGAATGTAGTATTCAAGACAAAAAATAAATACATACGTTATATGGTTTAGAGTGAAAGTCTGAATCTAGGCCAGTGTTTTTGTCTTCACTGCCAGCGTATTGTGATCCGCTTGAATAACGTTATCATTGACTCGTGTTGCTCTTCCCTTCCAGAACGAGGCGTTGCAGCTGTGCAACAAGATAATCAGTGCTATTGATCGGGTCGAGTACATGTTTACTTCAGAGTTTGAAGCTGAAATTGATGAGTCTGAATCTGCCACCCTACACCAGTACTACAGAGAAGCCATGATTCAGAGCTACAACTTCGGTTTTGAGGTAAGCTCTTATTCATCAGGCAGGGTTTGAAGACTCAGTCATTGATCTAGATGAGAATTCTGTAACACTGTGTCAGTGGGAAGGTGAACGTCCTCAGAATAGACTAGGCAGCATCATTTCCTGCAGCACACTGACCTCTTGTTTCCATGCCAGGCATTTAGCTGTGCTCTGGCTGCAGTCCCAGGCTGAGATACCAGCCCCACACAATTGTAGCTGCTGTTCATTACATTTTCATAGGGAGACTGAACAAGCCAACAAAATGTGCATTTACAGTAAAAAAAATTAGAGGCTTGGTCGAAACGATAACATGCTCTTACTATGCCAGGAATCCCTAGAATCTGAACCTAATGACCATGGAGTTACTGGAAGCAATTCTAAATACAAATTAATAATTTACAATAAGCGACTGCTACATTTTGCCAGGACTTAAATGTAGAAAATTCGTACTTTCAGGAAATTCATTAATCTGAGTTTGTTTTAAGAAGAATTGACTGCAAAATAAAAAGTGTGCACAATGCTAAACACATATATTTCATTTTATGAATGCAGATGTAACTGCCAAGTTTAACTATTAGTATTCCACTGTGACAGAGTTGTGTTTATAACACTGCATTGTCACTGACTGAAGCATCGTTGAATTAAATGGTTCATTGATGTCTACAAGTTTGATGCAAACTGTTTCTAAATTCATTATCCACCCTTACCCCCCCCATCCAGAAGTGAATGTTTACATACCTCAGCTAAGTTTTATTTTACTGCTCTCCAATTTTTTTTTTGAAGTATCATAAAGAAGTTGTTCGCCTGATGTCTGGTGAATTTAGACAGAGGATTGGTGACCGGTATATTGGCTTTGCCAGAAAGTGGATGAACTACGTTTTAACGAAATGTGAAAGTGGCAGAGGTACCAGGCCCAGGTGAGGACGGCATATCATTTTACTTTTACTTTTTTATTTTTATTTTTTTTTACATTTTTCGTTGTGTTTTCATGCTTGTATTTTCTACTTTATTGTTAATGGAAACACATCTGTTAACTTGTGCACTAAAACACTGTCTGTAAGCGTCATACTTTTTCTGGTTCACACAGTAGTTTTTTTTTTTTTTTTTTTTTCATGCAACTAAGCCATCTCGTGGTCGAAATAATGAAGTGTCGCTGTTGTATTAATTATTTATTCATTTAAAAGAGGGGTCTGGTTTGTAAGGTAACAAACACTGTGCAGCAAAGCAAAACATATATTTTAAAATTGTTAGCTTGCAACAACACTCTGTTCTTTTAGAAAGCTATACGAACGTTCGTAAACTTGTAATGAAAATATTTCATAAATGATCTTGTCGCTTTTCTGTTAGGTGGGCCACACAGGGCTTCGATTTCCTTCAAGCAATTGAGCCAGCCTTTATTTCAGCACTTCCTGAAGAGGACTTTCTGGTAAATGAGGACTGCTTAAAAATAACTTTACAGCTTAAAAAGAACTGTACTGCTTAAAAAGAAATGCCAAAGAAATGTGATAGTACTAAAGTGTGTCCTGTCTGTAAACTTTCCTCACAACAGTGCATACCATTTTGTTTTTATTTCTAGAGCTTGCAGGCGTTGATGAATGAGTGCATTGGCCACGTGATAGGCAAACCACACAGTCCTGTCACAGGCTTCTACCTGCGTAAGATCCTCAATGCCTTTTTATATAAAAGTCATTTATATCTATATGAAACATTCACAAGAAGTTCATCTTTGATGCTGTGTTGAAACAATTGCATTAGGTGTAACGCGAAGTCTGAATCTTAAAATAAATTGCAATTAGCCTTGTTCAAGTGGTTGTTTAAGGTGTGTAGATTAATAGTTTAAATGCTTAAAAGGGAACTGTAATGCAAATGAATATATAACCATTTCAGTGGAAAACATGTTAACTACAGCTTTGGATACATTTCCAGCCTCTCCTTGAGCAGTATACCGTATACAAACCATTAAAACAAATTAACATTGAATGTATTGGCCCTCTCTTCCATGGCACTTTGTGTGACGTCCTGTTGTTGATCGCTCTATAGTCACACATAGTATTCTATTGAGTGTGTGTCCTGTTTAGGGATGTCGCAGTATCAAATTTGGATGTTATGGTAACCGTCAAAAATTATACTAGGGTTATTGTACCGGGGTATGTAATTTTTTTGTAATCCATTTTTAAATGGCTATTTAAAGAAATACTCCAAGTCATTTTTTAACAAGAAAAATAACTTTTTCAGTCCATTTATTCAGCGCCTGTCAGACGCGTCGGGTCCAATTTATTTTCACATGCGCTGTTTAAACGTTTTTTTTTTTTTTTTTTTTTCAGTGAAGTTTTAAGAATGAAGCCTACTGTTTGGTTTTCTGTCTCAGCAGTTTGTCAGTCCCAGACTGTTGTGTAAAATTATATATTAAATAAACGGGAGAAAAAAGAAACGTGTTAACCAGATTATTCTGCCTTTTATTGCAACTGTATTACCATTCAGTGAGTGAAAATTGTAAAGGGTACTTTAGCTGAAAGCTTGAACACAAAGCAAAGAAGAAAAGGTGGATGTGACACTGTTGCAAAGTTAAGCGGCATCTAGGGGATTTTTTTTTTTAATGGGAATAAAATTGTATTCATTTTTGAATACATAAAACCAAAGTCCCTACAAAACTATCGGCTCAAGGAGAGGGCAACATCTTTACGATACTGTTTAAAAAATAAATAAATACAAATGCCTGTACATCTTACTATATATATAGTAGTAAATAGACTTTCTGATTCTCTGTATTGGTGTGTGCTTACTGCGTTTCTCTTGACTGATACGATAAATAATAGCGACTGTTACTTTATTTTGTTTGTTAAATGAATAGGAAGGCAGTGATGATAAGGTACAGTGCCTTGTTCTTGCCCTTGCGAGTATTTGTGTTTCATTTACTGACAGTCACGTTTGCTGGCTATCATTGTTTAGTAGGGTGATTTATATTAAGTATGACGTCACTTATTTAATAGCCTACTTGGATAATCTCTTGCTTGGCAGTTTTCAGAACTTGAGATGTCTGTGTTTATTAGTTAGTTCTAATGAACACAGTGGCTCACCGATGGACAAATGGCGAATACAAAAACACGCCCATATCACCTCAAACCGTGTGAACTTGGTAATCATGGTATACAAAAATGGTTGTGGTTTCAAAACCGTGGTAGTTTATACCGCGGTTTACCGTAAAACCATTATACAGTGACATCCCTAGTCCCGCTCCTATATTATGTAGCCATAGTTTTGTTATGGCTGCCCTTTGTTGGTTTAAAGGCATAGGCACACTGATACTTTTTTGATTTTACTTTTGTTATTTTTGAACCCAAATTCCAACATAATTCACCTCGCTGGTGTTCACTGGTGTGGGCGGCTGTCACGGTGTGATGTAACAGCGGCATCAGAAAGTATCCAATACGGAGGCGGTCTGCATTAACAGCTGGCCCAGAAAGCTGACAAAAAAAAAAATGCAAATACTGGCCAAACGCTGGACTTTTTAACAAAATTGTCGCAGCGAGACGCATTGGTTATGTATACAGAGCATTAAGAGAGCCTTGTTATTTTGAGTACAGTTCCCTTTTAATTGCAGCTTCGGTAAGCTCTTGTGGTTAATGCTGAGTGGGTGTGGCAGTTAAAGATTATGCAAAATTATGATTTATATATACAGCTATGGCCAAAGTTTTGCATCCCCTGCAATTTTAGGATTTAGAAGTACTTATAATATGTCATTTAGATATTTTATTTATTCGATATCACAAAAGTCTACCAGAAGCCAAAATAGTAATGCAGTATTTCATGTTAGATTTTGAAATGTCACATTTTCAGTTTTTGTCAGTTTTTCATTAAGTAGAATAGAATATATGGGAAAACTACAAAGCTGTATGTAATTCAATATGTTTATTCCGCAGGTTTCATTAGACTTTATAAAGCAAAATGTGTTCATTCTATAAGGTGATGCAAAGCTTTTGGCTATAGATAGAAAGAGACTAAGTTTGATTTAAAGATATTTATTTTTTGTTGCCTTTTTTTGCAGCACCGAATCGTAACAGCCCTCGTCCCGTGAAAGTCCCTCGCTGCCACAGCGATCCTCCAAACCCTCACCTTATTATTCCCAACCCCGAGGGGTTCAGGTATTGTGCCCTGCTTCACAACTGCTTCAGGAGTGAACGTGGGGGAATGTGTGTTACTTCATTATCAGAATAATTCAATAAATTGCTGCAACATTCTGTGCAAGTGAGAGATTTACGATGATTCTTCTGTCTCCTTTATTTGATTATATATATATTTTAAGGAGAACTCATTAGGAAAAACATACATGACTAGCAGTTATTATTTTAATATCAAGCTCAAAGAGTTAATGTAGTTTAAAGGGGTATTTACAATGATGTTTAATCAAACTACTGAAGCATATGTTGTTTCATGCCAAAAAAATAAATAAAAAATAAACTTGATAGGTAGGAGCATAATTTGACACTAGATAGGATATTTGATGTGCTGCTTAGGAAAGAACAGATCCTTTGCTTTCTTGTCTCTTTATGGTGTTGGTGTTCTGAGCAGCTCTTGGAAAGGGATTGCATGGTTTTAGGTACATGGTTCTCACTATGAGCATCACTCGTGTGTGTTGTGTATGCATGTGCACCATCTTTCTCTGTGGTAGCATTTCCCTAACCTTTAGCAACATATTATGATTTGCTGCCCTTTTATTGACTCAAATAAAAACAAAAGAACATACTGTTCTGAACACCAGTGCTGTAAGTTAGTAACTGTGAAGAGTTTGTTAAAATAAAACCACATGTAAAATGCTTTGTTTGAGCAATAGCAAGTGAAATGATTAGATTATGTAATCAATTGTTTGTTTCTGAAAATGTGGATATATCCAAATACTGTCAAGTTGTTAAGAATAATGCAAAGAAAATAAGGTCAGGGTCAGGTTAATGAGGTTGGCTTTGTTAAAATGCCTTGTTTTATGTTACCAGGAAGGAATTGTATGGTCAGAATTTTTTTCACAAAACATCACTCTTAGGAGCTTTGAATTGGGATGTGACATTAGCTGATTCAGGTGTACGCTGTTCATTGATCATTTTAGTGACCACAGTTTGGTACTACTTTGAAAATAGCTCACTCAGTGTGTTGCCATCACTGAGATCATCCTGACAAATCTGTGCTGTGTTTGTTTCATCCAGGTCAGCAATATTTTAAGTTGTAATTTTGTAAGACTTGACTGACCGTTTTTTAAGGCAACTTGGTTTCCCCTTCCCTTCCTCAAACGTGTTCCTCCTATTCAGCTTTTATTTTATTTTCTAATTTTCTTGTAAAAAATATTTATTAACAGATTTATGATCAATTTGAAATAAATTTTTCAAGTGTTGAATCCTGTAATGCTCAGGGTGAGAGAGAACAGAGCAAGTCTTGTAATTTATTTGTGATTGTTAACAACACATCATGGTGTCTGCTCAAAACTGCACAGCCATTCCAGTTTTTTTTTTTTTTTTTTTTTTTTTTTTAATCTTCCAAACACGGCTGCTTTTGCAGAAGTGAAATAACTCGAAAGCTACACTAATATTTTCATGAAACCGTTTAGCCTCGCTCCCCCTTTTTTTACATATGCAACAAATATCCACTGTCCTGTCGTATTTTTAATTCCTGGAGAAGAGGCAGTGTTCCTCAAGGTTGTTTTCTCACCACAGTTCTAGGAGCCTCCCGTGTGACCTTCGGAACCAGTCGAGCACTACTGTCACCCGCCCCGCCCCAGTCGCTGGGGACCCTATTCACCCCAAACCTGTCAGCAGCACTAATGACATCAGGTAGCTCCACCCACCGCACCTCCTTTCCTGAGCGAGACTGGCGCTGTCAGCAAGTCTGTCCAGTGAACTGTTGTTTGGCTGCTGCTTTGCCAGAGTGACTGTTTTGGTTTTGTTGTTTGCATCGTAACGGTAATGGCATGCACAGATGTTTTAATAAGTTAATATTCAATTTCAGTAAGCCCTAAAGGGCAGGTTTTAAATCAGCTGTACCCCTACTTTTCTTTCTTCGCCTCCTGTGTGTTTTTTTTTTACCCCTTTTTTTTAAGGTTTCTAGAAATATATCCATCTGTCTCTGGTTTTAATTTCTAAGAATTTAACAGATATTTGAAGATACTTGGACCAGTGCAGGAAATGATGTTCGGGTACAGTTGAATTAATGCATTTATTTACTTTTAAAGGTAGCAATTTGCTGTTCTACTTGACTAAATAAGTCATTTTAGTAAATTGAAATGATGCACAAAATGTGGACACAACTTGCTGTTGTGTTCTTCAGTGACTTAAAAAAAAAAAAAAACACCATGATTGTGCTTAAGGTTTTATTAGCTTTTCTTGGCATTTAAATGTAAACGTTGTGGTCCTGTACATTCTGTGTGTGTGTTTCTGTTTTAGCATTTGTTGTCTTGACTTCATTATTTACACAAGTATTCAGAAATGAAATAGCATTGGCAGCAATACTTTACAGAAATCTTTCTGCTAAAGGTGCAAAAATGCTACCATCGTTTTTTGAGTGACTCTTGTTCTTGGCCACAAGGTGGCACAAAAGCTTATTTCACTAAGAAGGGTACATCTTTTCTATTTAAATCTTTTACTCTCCTTTTTTTTTTTGTTTGCATATTCAATTTTCCAGGCTGTGTGTGTTTCTTTTCTGAAAATGTTTCACTGAAAGCAGCAATGGACAAAGCCCTGTTGTTTAAGAAGATTTCCAGGTAACCATATTTTATTTGTTTCCTTCACAGAGGCACCAACCTGCCTGAAAACGACAGGCTCACTTCAGTTGTGGCCGAGCTGCAGTTCAAATCCTTGAGTCGACACTCGAGCCCCACTGAGGATCGCGAGGGTGAGAGGAATTAGAGAATTGCAAGGGTTCAAATGAAATGAATTGGTGGTCTCAGTTTAGTACAGTGCACATCTGTATTTATAATACCAGTGAGAACAATAACTAGAAGGTTGAATTCAGAAAATTGCCAATAACAACATCTGCAATTGCCACACAAGCCCGGACCAGCTGCACTGCATTTCTGATAGTACCGATGTTGAAGACTGGTGGCCCAGTCAAGTTAATACTACAGATAAGAGCTTCTGACCTGCATCCGTTGATTATTTCCTAGGAAGGCATATTGTTAGCTGTCAATTTACAGAAAGTTTTCTAGAAAATAAATTTTTCAAGCCAGAAGCCTGCCTTGTTAACACACACACACACTCTTTCTGATCTTTTTTTTAATAGATTTTTTTAGATTTTCTGTTCATATTCCCCTTGATTTGTTTGTTTGCTGTTTGGTATCTCAGAGGTGGTGATGAGTCCTGTCAGCTGCTGTTTTCCTGGTACATGTAAAGTAAGTGTTATTGATCTTGTTGTCTTATCAGAGCCCACATATCCGAAGGGAGACCCCAGTGCTACAGCACGAAGGAGCTGGGAGTTGCGCACATTTATCAGCCAGTCGAAGGGTAAGTAGCCAGCATACCTACCTGTATAAAAGATGAAATACTGAGGAGCAATAGCTTTACCAGATCCATAAATATCCATGTGTTGGTCTACTTATCCATCTGTCTGTAACCACTTGAAAACCATTCTGCATTACAAAAGTCTCAAATTTCTTTTGTAAGTATTATCATTTAATCAAATAATACCATCTTAAAAATATTATGTTGGACCTAAAATTTGGAAAAGGGAAAGTTTTCTAATACTCCCATAGAACTGAGCTATCGATTTGAGTCCCTCACTTTTTCTTTGAGCACAAAAACAGACACGTTGTAAAGCAAGATGAGCATTGCAACAGAGAGAACCCTAAATCCCTGGTTTATCATGACGCCTGGTCTACCGCACTGCTGCTTAGCCTCTCCCACTCTCCCCTCGCTCAGACACGGCTGCGAAGCAGAGTCCCATGGATGCTGTCCGGAAGTCACTCAAGCAGTTCGAGCAGGAGAGATACCGGATGATGAAGCAGAAGAGCATCATTGGCCAAGTGTGCAGCACCCCCAAATCATATGACAACGTCATGCATGTGGGGTTAAGGAAAGTCACTTTTAAGTGGCAGAGAGGCAACAAGATAGGTAATGACTGGGAAGTAAGAGTATTTTACTTCTGAAAACATATAACAGATCACCAGTCATCTAATTCATCCCCCCTTCTATTCAGAAGTGTTTTATTTTTTAATGTATGTATAATGTGGTATATATATATTCCGAACTTGGCAGCACGAATAGGCACACAAACATTAACCCTTTGCGGTCCAATGTCAGACCAGGTCCGACATTACGATTTTCCCTTTCCAGTCTGATGTCGGACCCTGTCGTGGGGGGGGGTGAAAATAAACTGGACCTGACATGTGCTGAATAAATGGACTACGAAGGGTTAAACAATTCCTAAGTGTAGGTTGGCTGTGAAAACACATAGTTTTAGAAATAGTCATCTCAGTATCTCTAAGGTTGATTATGAAACACGGTCCTGCTTTGTAGCGCTTGGTATTTGCAGGAGGGGCTTGGGTGTCATTGTTTTGCTTAATACGGCAACATAGTTCACCGCAACAGTGCGTACATAATGTACACACTTACATCTGTTGGAAAGTGAAGGCTTCTGTTAAAAAAATGTTAGCACTGTATTTGACCTACATAGTGGGATAGTAGCTGGTGTTGCTCTAAATGTAGCAGTGCACTGGGAGTTATTGAACTGGATCACATCGGCTCTTCTTTACATTTCCCAGGTGAAGGGCAATATGGGAAAGTATATACATGTATTAACGTTGACACTGGTGAACTGATGGCAATGAAAGAGGTAAGCGTGTGTTAGAATTGTGCTTTTTCTTGACTCTCTTGATTTGTAGATTTATTGGATGTTACCCAATGTATGTCTTATTTTGCTACAGGTGTTTTCTACAGTTAACACTTAATGCACAGTGTGGATGTGTTTTATAGTTTGATGTACTGATTTTAATTCGATCTCGTATTACATGTCTAAAGGAAAGGCCGGTTAAAAATGTTGATTTCATTTGATCCTCCAGATCAGATTCCAACCGAATGATCCCAAAACGATAAAAGAGACAGCAGATGAATTAAAAATCTTTGAAGGCATCAAGCACCCCAACCTGGTTCGGTACTTCGGTGTGGAGCTGCATCGGGTGAGTAGCTCATTGTCAGGGATGCAGGGCATGAGCATGCTTGTGTGTGATTGTACTTTGCTGACTGCTGATACGAGCCTTCCTCTGTGTCTGCTGCAATGCCAGTTGCATGCTTCTAGGGGCTTCTTTACCCCACTACAGCTAGAGAGTAGCTGTGCCGACTGTTCGTGAAAGAGCTAGCAGCTGGGTATGTTGGAAGTTTTTATTTCATGCTACAGTTCCTCTGAGAGAATACAATTGCTGAACTTTTTGCTTTGTCTTTCCACGGCTTGTCTCATTAATTTTTTCGGTATGCTGAGAAGTTGCCATTTGCTTGGCTTTCTAGCATAACCTAGTTGCCGTTTTTTTACGTATAAATGAGTGATGTGTTCTTCGCAAACAGGAAGAGATGTACATCTTTATGGAGTACTGTGATGAAGGCACCCTGGAGGAGGTGGCAAGGCTGGGCCTTCAAGAACATGTAATCCGCCTCTACAGCAAGCAGATCACTACCGCCATCAATGTGTTACATGAACACGGCATTGTGCATCGGGATATTAAAGGTAAGCGCGTTCGGGATGTAAGTGACTAGGTTTGCTGGTTCTGAAGGTTTTTGATATCATAATTTAAATAAATGATAGTATCAGCCCATCTAGCTGTTTATTTTATGCTTCAGAGTGCAGTGAACCATGTTGCTGCTGCCTCTCAATGTATTCAGAGAAATCCTTGGAAAAAACAAGTTTAATCCATACAGTTCAACTTAATACTGATTATTAATCTGAAATCATTAATAATTTCATTCTTTTTTTTTTTTCTTAGGCGCCAACATCTTCTTGACATCCTCTGGGTTAATTAAACTGGGAGATTTTGGATGTTCGGTGAAGTTGAAAAACAATGCTCAGACGATGCCTGGGGAGGTAAACAGTACGCTTGGAACAGCAGGTAAACCTAAAGATTCATGGGAATACAAGACAATCTGTTGCATTTAGTTTTTAATTAATCCCTAACAAACACCCTACACTTCTTTACATTAGCCTACTGCATGATTTTTCAAGTAAACACTGCACGTTTTTTATAACGATTTCAAAAGACTCAATTCCAGATAGATTCCTTGAGCATGTAAACATGGTAATTACTGA
The DNA here is from genome assembly GCF_017654505.1 of Polyodon spathula. Taxonomy (NCBI): domain Eukaryota; kingdom Metazoa; phylum Chordata; class Actinopteri; order Acipenseriformes; family Polyodontidae; genus Polyodon; species Polyodon spathula. Next base: position 74,287,215 of record NC_054538.1, on the reverse strand, counting down.
TGTCTTTGTGCAGCTTACATGGCTCCTGAAGTGATTACAAGAGCGAAGGGTGAAGGACACGGTCGAGCTGCAGACATCTGGAGCCTCGGATGTGTCCTCATAGAGATGGTCACAGGCAAAGTAAGGACCTGTCTGCACTGTCAACAAGACAGCAAGCATTACAAAAGTATTAGCAGTGTGCTTACTATAACAAAAAAGTACCTTCCTCTAATTAAAAATAGATATTTTAACTGATCCCTGGTTGAGCAACCCTTTTATACATGTTCTTTTCTAGAAATGTTTCTGAATGCATTTGGTTAAAGTATTCAAATGTACTATTATTATTATTTAAAAAAAAAGATATAATTTAATTGTTACGACTTGTTTTGATAAGAGACCTTAGTAATTGTTGCCATCACCACTAGTTTGAAAACTAGCTGTTACAGAATCTACTCCTTCTGATAAGGGATATTGGTAACAGCAGTGCAGGGACTCTCTCATAACTGAGTTTGTAAACATGTGTTTGTCTCCAGCGCCCCTGGCACGAGTACGAACACAACTTTCAGATCATGTACAAGGTGGGGATGGGTCACAAACCCCCCATCCCTGAGAAACTGAGTACAGAGGGCAAGGACTTCCTTACTCACTGCCTGGAGAGTGAGCCAAAGCAACGATGGACAGCCAGCCAGCTCCTGGATCACACATTTGTCAAGGTGAGACCTCTAAAAAGAAACTCAAATCTAACTGCCATCTGACTCTGTGCACTGTACAATGAGGAAAGATCGCTCGATTTGATTGATTACACCGTGTAACAATTTTTTTTTTTTTTTTTTTTGTTCCTGGGTAGTAAGTGTTATTTCCTAATTGCTTACAAAAGATTTAGAAGTGAGTAGTTTTTCGAGATTTACAATTATACTGTATTTACAGTATAATCGTAAATCTTGAAAAACTACTCACTTCTAAATCTTTTGTAGTCATTTTTGTATTATTTTAGTATAAATACATGTTAATTTGGATTCATATGTTGCTTTTTTCTGACTTTATGTGAACGAAAAGACACACATTTGCCCTTTTTCCCATTGGAAATAGTGATATTTTGAAATATCACCGTCCTGGTCACCAAAAGCAAATTCTGTGGGGAATAATAGCCATTTTCTATACTTTTGAGGCATAAGCAATTAGGAAATAACACTTACTACCCAGGAACAAAAATTGTGTTACATAGTGTTATCTTTATTATTTTGGATTCATATAACATCAATGAAGATTGCTTGAAAATAAATGTTTTATTTTTTTTTTATTTCAGGTTTGCACAGATGAAGAATGAAGTGAAAATGGCCCTAACAGTCTGTTCTGATACATAGGAAGAAAATACAAATCACTACTGTATGTAATATTTACAAAGAATGTGTTCAGGGCAATGACATTTTTTTTATTTATCTGTCAGGGGTTAAGATAGACTAACCACCCGTCCAATTTAGAGATCGGCAAGCCCAACTGGGCAGCTGAGATATAAGTCTTATATGTTTGTTCTCTCTTTTTGTACATAAATCTAGATTGGTAATCCTTGTATATAGAATTGTAAAGCTTCATAGCAGCGTTATGACTTGTAATTCAGCTGCCCACTACAGCAACAAGGGTGCAATTAGAAAATAAAAAAGTATTTTTTATTATCAGCCAGTGGTGCTTTAAAAAAGCTTGTCACAAACCACCAGGACTTTTGTGTCATCTGCAGGAGGCAGTTACTATGTCTACTACTTTGCTCTGGTGAAACCAGCCTCTTGTGCAGTCTTTCAGGGATCTAAAAAGCAGGCACAAGCCAAACAGATAGGGAGCTGAACAACTCAATTATGTTTGTTCTGGATCCGGTTGTGTATCTGTGGTCTGATCAAGCTTGGTCCATCCTGACCAGTTGACTTGTAGTTAGTCAGGAGCCGTAGAGCAAGTCGCATAATGGGGTTAATGGGAGCTATGATCACAATACGGCATTATAACCAGCTGCATGATGTTAAGAGCAACCCTATTAGAAGTTAGCAGTGTATTTTATGGAATGCACTGCATTCAGATTTGGGTGGTGGTCAAGCTTAGGAGCCTGTACCCTTGTAATTGACTGAAGACTGCACCGCTGACTGGAAAATGCCACAATACACTGTTGCTCATGTATAATTAACTGGCACATGTTTGCCATGTAAAAAAATATATTACAAAAAAATGCATGTTTCAGTCAGTGTCATTATTACTGTATATGGACCATCTAATCGGACCTACAGAAAGAGGCGGTTTTGTTAAATACTATGGACTGTGTAAGCTGTTTTTATGCTTTCCCATTTTGATGTGCTCCACACCTTTTATTTTTAATTTGTACAAACACCCTGACTACTGTGAACATGTTTTGCCAGCTTCTGTAAGTTTGCTCTGCAGAGACGGATCAAGAAATACCTTCTTTTAGTTTTTTTTTTTCAATACATTGTTTATTTTAGGAAATATGTTTGTGAAATGTTACTTAATTCTAGGCTTTTTTATTTGTTATTTTTTTTGCAGTATATAGGAGACCTAGAATGTGGTCTATATGTGGTTAATATCAAACATCCTTAGGCGATTGTAAGCAACTGTACATACTGCTCTGTATATAGATACCCCCATTCAAATACAACATGAATCCCCAAGATGACACGATTGTTTACAATGCCACACAACTGAAAAAACAGCCTTATTTTTGTCACGAGCGCCTGTTTCAATGATGCAAATCAAACAGACATTCACTATGCTTTTCATTCAGTTAAAATGAGCATGGCCAATACAGTAGATGTTTTCTGTGCTGAACCCAAAACCAGCAATACAAAACTCAAACTTTCAGATTTGTAAGTATTTATTTACACAAAAAAGGCAGGAAACCAGGTTAACATTGAAGGTTTAATACTGTTTCTGATATTTCCCATCCATTTATTCATTTAAGTATTATTTAGAGGACAGTTTAGATCACAATGCATGGGCCCATTATACTGCCTGACATGATAATGTTCAAAGTATTTGGATTAAAACTGGCCTTTTACTTCCTAGCTGGCCCTTTTAAAAATTGATGGGAATTGTAAGACGATACTTCCAAGAGTTTCTAAACTACAGTCTGCAGAAGAATTAACATCATGCCAGCCCTGCTGCTGGCTGATATTACTTTCTTTCATTCAACACAGGATTCAGCTGCAGACACGAAAGATGGAAACAACAGAATGGAATCAGTAACCTGTCACTGGCGAGACGTGGTTCTTAAACTCATAACTCAAAACACTACAATTCAAGTTTATTGTAAAACAATGTCTCCTAGATGTTGCTTTATTGTTGAGTATTTTTATTAACTTGTAGAAGGACTGAAGTTTATTTGTGCTTTTACTTACCAACAACTTTAGTTTGAAAAAAGGTTTGTAGTGTTCTGGGTGTACACACAATAGTTTTTGCACATCTAGTTCTTGCTGTTTCTGAGAGACTGCCATAAAAAAAGGGATAATTATCACTTGAGTGTAGTGGTGGTTTTGTGATTTGGACAACTGCCTTGGAGGAACTGGACAGGGACCAGTAGCTTTTCACCCAGGCCTCTAATAACCAATCTTCCTTGGGTCACTGAGGTGGATGGGGCTGCAGGAGTGAACAACTTCAACAGCAACAACATGAGGCCAACAGCATTCCACCTGAAACAAATAACCTGCTTTGCTTACACAGAAAAAATGTTTTGGGAAAAATCCTGTTTTTTTTGTTGTGTTTTTTTTTAAACAATAATATAGGTAATAAATGTAGAGCAGCACTGGTTTTGTTTGGCATCCAAGGAGCAAATAAGTTTATACATTTGCTCTGGTGCACTAGCCTTTAGCAAAATGAAAAGGCCAAATACATTTACGGACATAAAAGTAGCATTTATCATTGAAGAGCATTAAGACTAAAATCTTTGTCTACACATTAAGTATATGATATGTGGATAAATGTATCAGAAGTTAACCTATGGCAGAGACTTGCATCAGCACAGTTAATAACAGCCAAAGAGTTATACAGCACTGCAGACACTATTTTTAAAGGTCAATTATTCCAAGAGCAGTCTAACGACGACTGCATGACTACAAAACACAATGCCAAGAAACCCCCATGGGTGATTAGCGCATGTAGCAGGTTTCTCATTTCAGTACCACCTTCTATATTAGTCAGCCAGTTTCTTGAAATTGAAAGCCCTTGTTGAACTATTATTACACATGAAACGATCAAGAGGCAACAGCTGTTATAAAGCACCAGTAGCTTAACCTGAAATCTGGCCCAATGAGGCTGTAAGACCAAAAAGAAATGCCATTTAATTAAAGGTAATTGATGCACTGCAGCATGTTCATCAGTTCCCAAAGATGTTCTGCATGTGAGGTACTGTGTGTTGATGTTTGAGTCGTGTAGCACAGTTGTGCCCAGACCATAGGTTTCAGCTATTAAAATACATGCTTCCAAGACTTTTTTGAGAATTATAATTACTTTGCTAACCTACTTCTAATTAAATAGGGCAAGTAATTGGCTAACTGTTAAATGATAGGAAAATGGGAAAAAAAGAAAAACTGGTGGCTTAGCTCACTGGACTGTAATTCATAGGTTTAAATGTATAACATAAAGCACAATCAGTCCATTTTAGTATGAAAGGGATTAAGCAATGCTCATCGATATACAGGAATACAAAATATGTACAGAAACAAAAGAAAAAATCTAACAAATGTAATGCAAACAAAAAATACACAACCACTGTACATTGGAACAAGAATACTCCAGCACTTGGTACTGTAGGTACTTATATTATCCAGTACTGGATGCCTGTAAATAGAGTGCCTACATCGCATGTTTGGCACAAATCAATGGCCAGTTATTTTAAATGATCTATTATTACTGGGTTTGTTAATGAACTGAGCGACAATTTCTCTGCTCATGCAGATCACTGATGAAATCTGCTCTAGTGCTCTGAGCTGCTCAATTACTTAACGCACCCACTGCTTTTTCATTGTGATGTCAGCACTTACATTGGCAATGCTAGGTGACCCACATGGGGCTATATAGCCAGCAATGTGATATCATAACAACCAAACAGTTCTAATAGTAATAACTTCCAAATTGAAGAACAAAAACAGAAATATATGTGTCCCAGTACTGTATACTGACTGGACCCTTATCACCAAATTGAATAAACTTGTCAGATGATGAAGCTAGTGTAGTGTAGAGTATGAGCCTGTGAAATCAGTGCTATTTAAGCCATTATTGTTAAAAATGCTTTTTGTCGACATACAGTGGAATCTCCTACTGTATTTAATTAGACAATGTGTAATTGTGTAGGCTTGTAATTCTTGCGTTTTATTTTGTACCTCATTATATTACCTGTTAGAGAAGGGAGAGAAACACTCAGCTGTACATTTATTTCAGACGTCATTTATGCATTGGCTGCTGTTGCATGATATCTTTTTGATACAATAATTTATAAGTTCTGCTATGAACGAATACGAAAATAGCCTAAAAAACAGCCTTGTGATATTTGAGTGGTTTAAGATAAGTGTGGTTTAAAATTTCTTAAAAACGTAATGGTAATTACATTATACCCAGTTACGAGATAAGCACTCCAGAATAACGGCTGTTTACTGGTTCCAGAACTCCACTGAGCACAGTTCTGTATTTGGTATAATAATTCAAATTAATCTGATCTCTCTTAAATTATATATAAAAAATAACAAACATCCATGTTTCTTCACTTGAAAATTAACTATCAACATACATCTTTGGCACATTTCTAGTGACTCAGCCAGATCTTCAAAAAAGAAATTTGCAGAAGGCGCAGATTCTTAATTTTTTCAATTGCATTTGTATTTTCTTTCATCCATGCAAAGGTAACTCTTTCCAAACAGATACCAGTAATCAAGATTGTAGCTCATCCTCTGACCCTTTGTTTGCATTAGAGAAATGATCAGTTTTCTCTTTGGACTGTGTCAGCTCCTGCAGTCTTTACTCCTGTTTTCTTTTCGCACTGTTGTTTCCGTAGTTGGACCCTCTGTCTATCTCTGTCACGCCAATCATCCATCGAACACCAACAGAAGCTGCAAAAACAGACAGTAAAGTGAAGTTAGAAACAGCTCTACACTGTCTGTAATGTACTGTATTATAAAACAAATCATATTGTGAGTTTCCTGGCCATTGATATATAATTAATATGAACCGCTTCAGCTCTATTTAAGTCAGCACTGCTATACATTATGCAATAGTTTCAGTGTCATATAAGGATACAAGTCGTACAAGCCCTATATGAGCACTAACAGAGACTTGTTAGCCGATTAGCTGTGATGAAAGAGTTCAAATGAAGAGGCTGCATTCAGGCTGATTTTAGTTGTTTCTTATTCAATTTCAAATTATTATTGGTGTGTATCCCTTTTATAAAAGAAAATATGTGCAAACGACTCTAATGGCTTTGAGAGTCTAGCCCAATATGGCGCCATTCCTGCGACTGTGACTGAGACACTGCCTGACAGCCCCACCTCAGAGCTCTCAATGCCTGGAATCACACTTCAATCCTCCGTCTTTCTCAAGCAGCCATTGTCAGACTGTGACTAATTATTTGGTAGTTTTGTGATGTCGACTAACGTCCACTGCAGCTACCAAACTTGAAAGCCTGGGTTTAAGCTGCAGCTACTGGGACCATTTGTGTATCAATGTCATGATGAAACCCTGTGATCAGCATTAACAGAAATAAGTCACATACACCAGCCTGCAGTTTTGTTACCATACATTAAACACATTATCAGTAATGGATTGGTTTATTAATATTAATTTATGGAACTTTTCTGTAGTCGTGTAAATGCCTCATCATGCAGCAAACAAGAATAATGCCCAAAGCAATCAGCAGGTTTATGGGTTTTTAATTTGATTACATTTTTTTTTTTTTTTTTTTTTTTTTTTTTTTTTTTAAGTAAAACCTGATGGTAAAAAAAACCCATAAAAAACATTTATTATGTTGTTTGAATGCAGCCTTAAATAGGTAGCAGAATAACAACGTTTTCTGGTATAAAACTAAATTGGAATGCTAAATGTTTTATTTTGGGTGAATAATAATAATTGTGTTAAGGACTGTTAAAGTGTCTCATCATACCCACACCTGGGTTTAGTAACTGGTACCACTCTAGTGATTTAGTAACACATTCCACATATTGTTTTAGTATTTGTGAGAAAGCTACCATGCAGATTATGGAATGCGCCAAACCAACCACGTTTTTTTTTTATATATATATATTTTTTTTTTTTTAAAAGGTAAGGTGTTTCTAAAACAGCAACATGACCAAAAACAAACAAATAGCAACAAGGAATAAAAAACATACTTACTCCAGCTCATAGCAACAGTTAGCTAAGTGTATTGACATAGAAAACAAATATTAAACACATCAGAATAGCAGAAGAATAAAACAGAAGAAAGTGAGTTTCAGTATAAATGCAATATAAATATCGCTGAGCTAGAACTCAAAAAGAGCTGGTTTCACAGACCCCTGATTAGCATTAATCTCGGACTGTCTTATCTAACGTAACATTAGGTAGACAGGGTCTTTGAAATCAGCCGAGAGACCTTATCTGCAGTTCACCTACTGCTGATCTAAACACTGGGCCACTTCACCCTATATAATACAAACATACCCACAGTCATGAACAGATCTAGATTTATCTGAAATATAACTAACTAAAGACAATACAGTGGAACGTCACATATCCGCCCTGATCAATTAACCGCCTCGCTAAATAAATAAAGAAATATTAAAAGTAAGCTACGAGAGTAATGGCACTGGCAGCAAATGCAGCTTCCGCGATGGAGACAGAAAGAAAACGTTATAGCAATCAGCCTTTTGGTGCATTCCCCTTTAAGAGAGGCGGGGTGTGTGCGTGTGTCAGTCAGCTGCGTGTAGCAATGATGTTTCAATACACCAGTCGAGAAAGCTTTTTTTTGTGCAATGTGTTTATATGATGGAGCTCATGTTTGCAGATATTAGCAGCATGTTGTTGTAGCTTTTAAATGCATTTGAATTAAACAAAGCAAGCTTCATAAATGCAACGCTTACCAGCTGTTTGTTTAAAATACCCAAAGCAATATTCAAACAGAGCTACTTATTGGCTGTTGGAAATATCAAGAACAGAGATATTAAGAAAGCAGAACTAGGGAGGCAGGGACTTCTAGAGTTAAGAAAGAAGCCATCAGTTGCAGGTTACTGTACATTTACCGTTTGTTTTGTATTTTTTTAAAACCGCATAGTAACACTGTGTATTTGTAGCCTAATTAATCTTGTTTACGTTTGCTTGCTTTTAAAGCAAAAAATGTCCCCGTGTTTAAAGCAGTTTGTGTGTTATTTTTGTTCACTAATGTATTTGTGGATGTATAAATGGTTTTTCTTTTTCACATATCCGCCTATACCCCAGTCCACAGGGTGTCTGATATGTGACTTTATACTGTAGATACAGATGGAGTGAGAAAGACATCCAGACATATAATCAGCCACAGAGTTTATGTTTACAGTGCAAAACGTACCTGCAACAAGGAGCAATGTAAAGCTGATCAGTGTGACTGAAGATCCCTCGCTGATCATGCTGACCAGAAAGGTGAAGCAAGGATACAGCAGGAGACTCGTCCAGAACAGACAGTTCACCAGAGACCATGGCCTTCGAGGCGGGACTATAGCAGTGCCTGGAAACTTCCCGGTCTTGTAGTACTCCTCTTGAAAGGCATCCTTGGAGAAAAAAAAAGTTCTATTTTTTTAATTGTTTAAAAGGCGTTGCTTATAGGGCTCCTTGTCGATTAAAATCCAAAACATCAGCATGGATCTCCGCCTAAATCATGCAAAGGGTTTTGTATGCAATGATCTGTTCACCTGCTGAGACACCTTTAACTTTGTGTTCCATACTTCACACCTGAAATGGCACACCTCGACAAAACTGGTCAAACCCTTAAATTCTATTCAATTATTTTTAAAATTGTGTCAAAGAATTAACAAATGAATAAATGTTTTATCAAAGAGAAAGACACTATCAGATGAAAAGTATTTAAACAAGGGGTCAAGAAGAGCTACTTCCTTGTAGTGACCCCTGGGCAACGTCTCTTACGGCAAAAAGCTCTTCAAATCGAACTTACCATGCAATGCTTAAGCAAAGCAATGTTGGGCTTGGTTAGTATTTGGATAGGAGACCACCTGGGAATACTGAGTGCTGTAGACTGCATGTTAAGCTCACACGAATATATAGTATTTAAATACATCTTACTATCAGCACTTTTAAAAACGTGTTCGTGTTCTGAAATAACAATGGGAGACTGAATTGACTGTCCAGTACTGAACAAAGGGTTAAACATTCAACTATACTGTGCACTCGTAAATGCCCACATACAGCAGCTTGTCATGAAGACAGCTTCTGAGATTTAAGAACCAGCCCCTGAAAATGTCTTGCAAGTTCTGACAGCTTGTTCCTCTATCGCTCTGTTCTCCACGACTGCTTCGTGGATGAACATCTCCACATAGATCACGGGACTCACCTTCTCCTGGTAGAGCCTGTGAAGCCAGGCAGCACATTCAGCTTCCTCTTCAGGAATGTTTTCCAGAGGAATTCGCCTGCAAACACAATTAGCTGACGTTACATAATGACTGTTAAGTAAGAAATGATCAACAGTGCAATGCAGTCACATTAATGAATTACTGTACAATTCACCAGCTGTACAGATCGTGATTTTTTTCTTTATTCTAAATACTTATTTTAAAAACGAACCACCACAGCCTAATAGTTTCTTACCTTACGTATAAATCTGCATGGTATTTTTTCCCATTTAGAACACCCAGCAGTGTAGGGTTTTCATGGTTTCTGAAATTAAGTGTAGAATCGTACACAGCAGTAACTACAGAGAAAACACAAGCAAAGTCAGAACAGTTCCACCAAATTCAACCACAGGCATTAGCTCTAAAATACCAGCCGTAGTCATATTGGACACTAATGATCCCACGAGTAAACTTCTAAATGCATTATCTTCAGAAACATGATAAGGACTGTAATGCTGTTCTTATGGACTATCCCTTATTCAAGTTTACCATGGTACATTTTCACTGATTTGCAGTTTTACCATGCTTTTAGTCAAGGGTATACTATGCATTGACCATAACTGATTGACTACACTACCATGCTTTAACCATGGGGGGCAGGCTGGGGTTCTTTTGCAAGTAAGATTCCACTTCATTTCCAGCACTGTTGTGCCATACAAGGACTTAACATGATAAAAATAGAACAAAGCTATGAAGTTAAATCAACACATAGACCACTCAGAAACTGCTAAAATTAATTGGTTAATATTTACATTTACAAACATTAGTTTGCGACTGTCACATAAATGTCTGTGGATTGAATTACACAACGCTCCTTCATGCATTGCCACACAGCTTTGCGCTCCATGAAACATTTATACTGCGGAGTATATTATTCCTCATATTCCACCCGGTTTTGGAAATCTGGTCACCCTATTACATGACCATGGGCTGTGTGTTTGTGTGCTCTTTCATTGGTTTTAATGTAGCTGAAGTTTATTCCTTACCTACGTTTCTTAAGGACTGCACTGTGATACTGAACCCTTTCGTCCGAGGCAGGAGGTGGTGCTTCAGTTTGGGCAGTCCTTTGGCTTCTGCCACCTGCATACTGATCTCATGCTTCTTCTCTGTGAAACGTGTCCCTTCACAGTGAAGCAGTAACTGTAAACACATATAGAAGTCCCCAGTCATCTCACCTGCTTAGATGTGTCATGTTTTTCTCATTCCAACTTTTGATAAATGTCATATATATATATATAATATATATATATAGATATATATATATATATATATATATATATATATAAATATATAGTTATTTTGAAGAGCCTGCAATTATATTCTCCTGCAAGTGTTGTAGGGACCTTTGAGGTGACTGAAAACTTACCCAAAACTTTTCGGGATAGTCCCTAAGGTTGCGTAAACTCTGGACAACTGTTATACGATCTTGTTCCCACTTCCGTGTGCAGAAGACAATCTCCAGAAAATACCACATCCAACCAATCAAAGGCACGTAAGCAAGCTCCTTTTTAGCCAGAACCTTTGCACTCTACATGGAAAAGAAAAAAAGAAAAAGAATGTTGAAAAATACTGTACTAGATTTGTCAAGCAGGTGGGACTACCGTGTGATCTAATTAAAATTCCATTGAAAAATCACATCACCTTAAAAGGGGAGATTATTTAATGATTGATTAATAAATAACATCTTTATAGTTATGCTATATGCTGCAGATACAATTTACAGCAAGTACAAAGAAAGCATTTTCTTTCAGCGACACAAAACTGTAGCCTTAACTCTAACACTCGTTTCGACCAAAACCAACCCTATCTGTGGTTTCCTGGAACACTATTGAGGCATTGTTCTAATGGAATTCATGGTTCAATATGAATAGGCGTGGAACGTACCATGAATTATATTTTATTATTTTTTTTTTTTTAATTTGTACATAAATTACAGTTAGTACTGTGAGAATGTTTGAATTACTTGGCCCTTCACATTAGCTATTAACAAATGTTTTTTTTCAAAGTCTGTTTTTATGAATAACATTTTTGTAAACGGTATTCATAGACTGTTGTTTAGAAAATGCCAATAGCAGAGAAGAGCAGTACAGCAAGTATTTTATTAATAATCATAGAAAAGTAAGTCCCTAGTTAAAACTTTGTGAATAAGGACCACTGTCAGTCCCTTATTTTGCAGTGTTACTGGATGCCTAACAGGTTCTTGCATTTTGAGTCGCAGCTAAGACTCATTCGTGTATGTTTGTTTTTCTTGGAAAACAGGCTTTTCTGATACATTTCCCACAGTATTCAAATGTGTGCCTTTAATACAAAAAGTAAACCATACTTGACTAGAAATAAACTAAGCACAAAGGTTGCACACAGTATATCAAAAGTCAATTCACTGAATTACCCAGAAACCGAAACTATGCTCTACTTTCTTACAAGTTCAGAGAATCTGTTTCAATTAACATTTTTTGGCTTAGACAGCAGTTGGAAAATTTGAACTTTGTGTGCAATAAACAAAGAAAATTTTAATCTACATTCATATGGACAGAATTATCCCTAATGACTTTTTAATCGGACAAAACCAAAAATACAGCTCTATATTTGCACTGTTTGTAGACAAATAGCTGATTCAGCATGGCCGAGTCCTAGTGAGCAACACTGTTAACAGTATGATTCGAGTAATACACTCTTACCCCTAAGACCCCAAATCGTTCACAGAAGGTCCATCCGCAGAGAAAGTCGATCTCAAAGTTATGATTAAGGATGACAATGGCACTCTCCTTTCCAAACTGTTTGTAGTTTTCTTGGTCTGTGTAGATGGTACATTCGGTGCCAGACCACCATTCTAACAGCATCACTAATTCTATAAGAAGAAGAAGATGATGTTGGAAAACAAAAGTGGGCTGTTCGGCCCATCAAGACGGGCTCTGTTTTATTTCTTGTGCCTCTGACTACGGAAAGAAAAAAGCAAGTTTCACCAGCAACAGTATTTAACACTATTTAATGTCAATTGGTTGTTTCATTCTTTTTTGTCATTACCATTAACTGGTGATTTAGAAAGAAAAATGAACAAGTAAACGGTATCAAGTTACTAGGATTACACACTCTTTATGGGAATTGAGGGTGTATGGAATTTAGAAATCAGATTCTTGTGACTGAACTTGATAAAGCACCTTGATCTAGAAGATGCGTCTCTGTATGTCAATGTGCTAAGAAGAAAATTCAAAGAAGCTACTTACACTTTAACGTTATGAACATAACTGTCAGCTCTATTTATACAGTAATAAAGAAATCTGTATTTGGGAGAAATGTATTAGCATATATGCAATCTCAGTGATCTCTGTTTAGACAGGTCTGTTTTTGATTGTTTATCTCTGGATAATGTTTCATAATGAATTATATCAGGCTCACCTATTTTCTGAATTCAGCCATTGTTCATCAGATGCTAAAAGCTGGAACACTAAACAGCCAGACACTGAAAGGCCACGTGTTTATCACTGAACTGTATTGGCTTGTAACAAAAAGGCTTCTGTATGTTAATTGTATGAGTTCAAATTCCAAAGACATCTCTCCAGTGCCTCTTTACATATCTACTCCACTGTAGTTGTATAGTTTCCTTATGAGAAACAATAAGGTTTGATTCTAGATTTCTGGGACCGCGATGTCCGAACAAAGATCTTCTGTACAAAGCTATTCAAAATATTTATGTTCCTTCTGTGCTGCCTTAAATCAATCAAACGTGGCGCTGCAAAGAAAGCATTTGGAACAAGAAGCACACAATGCTATGCAATCTCCATGAGGCAGCTGCACCCATACTGCACAGTGCTGTTAACTGCCACTTTGGTAAACACAGTCATTGCAGTGCAGCCCTGCTATTTGTTTAAGGTCATCTCACAGTAAAGTTCCACTGAATACACTAACCAACCCCCTTCAAATAAGACTGGAGTAGTGCAACCCTGTGAATTACAATCAATAAGTCATCAATAAATGTGTTACAATAGTTTTATAAACAATATGAGACAGCTCCTACGACTACTACTACTACTACTACTAATAATAATAATAATAATAATAATAATAATAATAATACCCTTCAATCAGTGGCAGCTTCCAATAGTTTTCAGCCAGGTACATTTAAACCTGCTTCTCTATCTATCGAGATACTAGTATCGTGATATAATAGATGTATTGAAGAATATCATTAAAGTATTTTACACTATACTTACGGCTAGAAATGCAATAGGCCAGCTTGCAGTTGACCTTCCTGTAGAATTGTTTGTTGATTGGCCACAGGACAAGGGTGCATAACTGGAGCAGGTTCACTATCAGCCCACTCACTATGAACACGCAGCAGATAATCAGGTGGCAGAGGAACTGCGACTTCAGAAACCCCAGGATACCCATGTTTCATATAATGCCAGTAATCAGAAAGTGAAGCCTGTGGGGGGGGGGGGGGGGGGGGAAAAACAAAAGCTGTTCCTTTGTGGATTATACAGAGATTCTTAAAATTTAAGAACAACTTATTCTAAAGGCCATTGCAAACTGGATCCGATAACGCATCCGAATTTAACATGTAAATAAAGAGAACAAACACTGGTGCCTTCCTTATTGTACCTTGCACACGAGTCCATAAATGTTGTACGATTACAAAGACTATAAAGACATTGCCCTGGACTTGGGCATGAATGACACATATTATACAACATGAAATTATGAACCGATAGCTTACAAAAACACGCAGGTATATACTTTTTATTTCAATTGTAGTCAAGGAAGTAAAGAAACAATGGCCTAACCTGGAGACACATATCAGAGAAAGAACCGTGACAGGGCAAGAGCGGTCAGGGCTTAACAATCAGAAAAGAGGGGCACTACATGAATGTGATGGAATTTCTAGATCCATACAGCGCAGAAGGTCATTGTTGGAAAGTATTTTCGGTATCTAATTGCTAGCTTCCCAACTTTTAGATATAGTTATTATAGAAGCAAGTGTTTGAAAAATTAAATATTGGTCATATGGTTTCTGTTGCTATGACAACCGTGTTGTGTAATATCATGGGTTTTTTTTTGCGTAACATTATTGTAGATCTAGTAGAAACGTAATAATTAGCAAACGTTTAAACTTTAATCAGCGCTTGTTGACATTAAGTTTATACTACATTTAAAACATTTTTGAGTTTAAAGTTATGTACAACAGAATTGTATTTATTTTTTATTAAAATACTGAAACCAGGTATATTTACTCCAAAGCCTCAACTGCACACCAGAACTCTGAAGTACAATATTAACGCATCTCGTGTGCAATGGAGTGACACACTTCTTCGGATGACGAATGATAAGTGACAGAATGGATCCAGTGTGCAAAGGCCTTAACTGTGGCACATTTCTCAGAACAGGATAATGCAAAGAGTGTTAATCATTACCAGTAGCGGCTCCTGACTTTAATAAGTGGGGAGGCTAAACATATAGTAACAGCGGCAATCAAGATAAGGATAGTGAGAAAAGGACTTTGACTGTGGCCGTTGCAGTGAGTAAGATCACTATTCTTTTTGGTTTTGGACCTGTTTTTCATTTACTCTGCCCTGCCCAGCTGCTAGTCTGTAATACACACACACACACCTGTACTTAATGCTGCTAACTGCCCTACTCTGCTGCTATTTTAAACTCTCTGCTGGTGTGAGGGGCAGTCAGAGTGGCAGCCAAGATAAGGACAGTGAGAAAAGAACTTTGTGGCTGTTTGGATGCTTTTGGTGCTTGTGTAGTCTCATTCATGCTTTTATTGTTATTAAAGACTACTTTGACACATTTTACTGCTCATACTTTGTTACTTTTTCTGCTCCTAAAGTAATAGCATTGCTATTACATATTGGTCAAATAGCAACTACTTTGCTGATATGTACTAATTGTGGGAAATCTTTGGACTCTCAGAGGCCTGAGGTAGAAGGCTTAATTTCTACTCGCTGACTGATTGTTTCTTCCCTCAAGGTGAGACTGGGATTTTGACTGCTACTGCAGTTTGCATGTTTAACTGGGTGGTGTTAATACACACTGCAGACTGACTTGCTTGTTTTAATTTTGCTTGTTAGTGATGTTTTCAGATAATAAGAAAGCTATGCTATGCAGTCTGTGTAATATGTTCACTGTGGTTAGCTATGTTGAATTTACATGTGACTTTACATGTCAAAAATGCAATTGTAATTAGGAACTTATAGCTAAAACAGCTACTTTAAAATAACATATAACTATCTTAATTGAGGACAGTTTTAATAGCTTTAGACCAGTGGGGTGTGTATCGTAAGTCAAACTGCAATGGAGGATGTTCCTGACCCCTCCATTTCCAGCCTAGATGCAAGGGCTTACCCCTCGGTTGCTGGTGAGGTGTTTGCACACAGGGCTGCTCTCTCTTTCTCCCCCATGTGAAACACAGGGGTGGATAACTGTAAGAAAGGGATCTAAAGTTAAGGCTGCTCCTTCTGTCCCAAACTTGTTTTTACAAACAAATCTCATGCTCTTTTGCAACACGAAGAATCTCCCTTAGCAGGGAATTCCATTGTTAAAAATGTTGATAGAACCATCAGTAATACAAATAAAATAAATGTTAAATGTTTCCCAGGGGCCAGTCAAAGATATTACTTCTCAATGAGATAATTTAATAGGCAGGCACAATCAGGTCTCTACTGTGGTTTTACATGTGGGCACAAGTGTTATAAGTTTGAGAGAATCTCAGGAATTCAAGAATTTTAAGTACTTGTTCAAAAGTTAGAGTGTGAGAGAGTTATTATCTCGGGCCCCATATCCGTTATGGGTAGTGGCCGTGATGCTTTAAGTAGACTGTTTTCCCTCAGTAACTGGCTAAAAGCTGGGTGCACTGTAGAGAACACAGGATTTGTTGACAACTGGGATAGCTTTGGGAGAGACCTAGGTTCTTTGGGAAGGATGGCTTACAGCCTAGCAGGAGGGGTTCAATTCAACTTGCAGAGAACTTGGAGAAGTAATGATTAAGTATCTCCAACCCTGAAGCTGTTTCCGTACTGCTCTGTAATCACATTCAAATTGTCAAATTAAAATCTAGGCAGTATCGCCTTAGGAAACTTAGTTCACTCTGAAGGGTTAATTGTATTAATCTTATTGGGGCCTTCGTTTACTTAATGTTCACTTGTTATCAAACAAAGCCTTTCTAATCCAGTGCTTGAAATGGAAAAAAAGTGGCAGTACTCACAGGCTCCCTGTCAAGCCCTCTCTCTGACTCCTTTTCCACCTCTATCTGTCTCCCTGCCAATGCCCAGCTTTCTCACGGTATCCCTTTCCATCTCCATGTCTGTCTCCCTGTCTAGCAGTCTCTCAGGCATCCTGTCCAGCTGTCTCTCTTTTCCTCTCTCCCTGTCCAGCTCATCTCGTCTAATCAGTACTGCGTCTAATAACGACTTGACCTGGACCATTCAAAATAAATTCCCCCACTCTGTTTTGCAATACGCTCTGGGAGTTGCAGTTGTTTTGTATTGCACTCTGGGAGTTGCAGTTGTTTTGTAATGCAATGCATTCTGGGAGTTGCAGCTGTTTTGTAATGCACTCAGGGAGTTGTAATTGTTTTGTAATGCAATGCACTTTGGGAGTTGCAGCTGTTTTGTAATGCACTCTGGGAGTTGCAGACTATGCTCTGCTGGGACGTCAACCTTGCAGCTGCTGCTGGGACAAAAAAGTAACAACTAGAAAGTCACATAAATGCAGCTGACAGTTTGGAAAAGAAAACGGGCAGATAGTCAGTGATAAGTGCCAAAGTGCTACTCAAATGTTTTAAATTCAGAAGTGGCGGGACTCAAATATTTGAAATTGAGAAGCAGCGGTACTTGGTACCGGTGAGTACCGCCACATTTCAAGCATTGTTCTAATCAAGGATTTTATTACATGTTACAGACTTGGATTTTTTTCTGACTGAGACTTGGCTGAGTGTGAATAATACCACCTCCCTGATTGAAGCTTCTCCTTCGAGGGAGTGGACCAGCTAGTATTTTCTGTAATGATACAACTGTAAGCAGAAAAATGCTGAGGAGTTTTCTTCAATTGAGTCTTTGTCTTTAATATTGACCAGCCAGCTACTACTTCTTACTCCATCGACCACCAAAACCTAGTCAGTCCTGTCTAACAGAATTTGACGAATACCTGTCTATTTTAAATGTTAATTATGATAAGATTCTTCTACTCAAGAGATTTTAATTTACATTGATTGATAATGAAGCTGATTCAAAGGCTGTACGTTTTTGAGACTCTTGGGCTCAATTTTATTCAGCATGTTTTATACCCAACCATAATCGTGGGCACACTTTAGATCTTGCAATTTCTCCACGTCTACTTGTTAATATCTCGTCCATAATAGATCACTGTTGCATTTGACTTGAGGCTATGCTACCTGTTTCTAATAAGAGCTGGGCTCAAACTATTAAAACACATGCAATTAATCCTTGTAAAAAGTTTTTCTGAAATAATAAGCTTAGCTGGCATCTTTGCACTGGCTTCCTCTGAAATACACAATTGATTTTAAAATTCTATTTATTTTTTAAAATTCAAATTCTACTGCGTTTAAAGCACTCAATGGAATGGCACCAGACTACTTGTCAGAGTTACTGTCTCCCTATCTCCCTCCGCTACACTGAGGTCAGCTGATAGTGGCCTGCTCTGTACTCCCAGGTAACTTTTTGTGTTTGGGCAGCTGTGACACTCTCTGCCCAATCATATCTGAGGTTTGCCGGCAGTGGCTACTTTTAAAGCAAGGCTTAAGACTCATCATTATTATTTAGCCTTCTGGTTTTATTTTGACACGGTTATTTTAACGGTTCTATTTCAGGGGTTCCCAAACTGTTTTTTTTTTTACCCGAGGCCCCCCTGTTCTGCTGCATTAGGCACTGTGGCCCACTATTAGCACTTGTCAGGAAAATGCCAAATTAAAAACATTTTATATGTTTAAACCTGTAACATTATAAATAAACCTAATATAAACTGTCCTTTACTCATTTGAATAAATGGTGTGAAAGATGGAAATCACACAGAGTATGCACTGAGTGAAAATAACCTTTTTTGAAACACTAATTTTAGTAAATAAAATAAATTGCAAAAATTAAACAGACGTTTTTATCAAATCTTTAAGTTAGGTATCTTTGTACAATTGAACATTTCAGAATTGCAGTTATTTTTCTTAGTCATCAAACAAGAAAGACGAGCGTGTCTCTTATTATTCCCATTCATAAATACCTTAACAGGAATCACCGAGTAAAACCAGTACAACGTGCACAAAAACATAACTCTTAAATCCTAATTTCTGAACACTGTAACTAAAACGTCCAGCTGTTACCTGTCACGCACAAAATAGGCAGACTATGCACAATACAGAAGGAAACGAAAGCCTTGCTAAGTTACTTTTTTTTTTCACCATTACTCTGTACAAAAAAAAAAAAAATCAATTACCGGTATGTAACAAGATTTATCAGTTTGACTTAATAACTTGATTTAGTTAATACTGAAATATACATCAAACTTTGATCCAAGTACTAAATATTTTCAATTCTAATAGCTAATTAGTCACAAAAACATATTCATCAAAGGCATCAACTGAATTTTTAAATGGATGTTATCAAGTACAAAGGTTAGTATGAAAACGTTTCTACAAAAGTACGAACCCATTCCAGCACTTCAAAGCTGAGCCCGAGCTACAGAAGCATTCAAACTCCTGCAGCTGCCTTTTTTTGTTCTTTATACTTTGCAAAACGTAGTTTCTGGTAGCGGATTCGACATGTTGTAATTTTATTAATAATAAACACACTTCATACAGCTTGCCAGCAGAGCGATCACATGACTTAACGCCGCCCTATTATTAGAGCTCTCGCTCTACATCCCGCCTACAGGTAAGCAATCTGTTAGCTGATTTGTGAATTTCCGCTTTGATTGACAGTCCACCAACAGTGCCTTGCTAAACTTTATTTTTCTAGTTCCAGCTGCCGCCGGCGCCCCCTTTTCACTATTAACACGAAAAAATACATAAAATGTTATTGCTCCCACGGACCACAGTTTGGGAACCCCTGTAATTGTTTTTTTTATGTATTTTTTATTTGAGTTTTTTGGCTTAGTGTTTTTATAATATCTATCTTTATAGCTGTGAACTTGTGTGATGTGACTTAAACCCTGTGGTATGAAAGGTGCTCTATAAATAAAGTATTATTATTATTATTATTATTATTATTATTATTATTATTATTATTATTATTATTTATTTATTGAGCATCAGTCAGTTTTTTATTATAAATAATATAGGTATTAGAAAGCCAAAAGCATTCGTTTTGTGGATGAAAAACACCTACTCCTTTTTTAATGTTCTTTATGTACAGATTTATAATAAAGTCTCCTTTTTTGCAAAACTCAAAAAATACTAATTCAAAAATATTCATACCCTGACAAGGAAAATTAATATATCTGAGGCACCTTTAGCAATAATAACCTATTTTAAACATATAGGATCTTTGTCAATGAGCTTTTGGCATGATTCTTTAATGATTTTTGACCATTCTTCAAGGCAAAATGTTTCCAGTTCATTCAAATTCCGAGGAGCTCTCTTGTGCACAGCCTTCAACTCATACCAAAGATTGTCAATCGGATTTAGATCGGGCCTTTGACTGGGCCATTCCAGAACCTTGATTGTATTCTTTAACCATTCTGAAGCAGATTTTGATGTGTGCTTTGGATCGGTGTTGTGTTGGAACATCCAGCTCAGCTTTAAAGAGATGATCAGGTGATTGGCCAATATCTTTTGCAGTGTCATAGCTATCGTAAGTACAGGAGGTGCTGCTCCAGGGCCCACTCGCACTTCAAAAGAGATAAATAAAACGTGAACATTTCTAAATTTTTCTGTCCAGAATACTCAAACTAAAATAAAACTGTTGGCCTAACGAATAATGGCAAACGAGTTAAAGGACTAGCCGGCATCTTTCCTCTAGCCAGCACACACCGCCGTGTACCCTACCACGACGCTAGTAGTAACTTTGGTTTTAACCCTATAGTGTCGTATTAAAATGACCATATATGGGCGTGGATATGACCACTGTGTTACTGCTGTTGTAGTTTCTGAACCGTAAATCAGAAATCAGAAAGTGGAGACATTCTACGACGAGCTCTGTGATCAATATTTAACAGAGATAAATATCTGCAGAAAAAGGTTAAAAGTTAACATGCTTTACGCTACACTACTAAAAATAGCGTCCACACAGACTAAACAACGCTTTGAAAGTCTGAATCTAGTCTCTACATTCAAAGCTCTTCAGCCATCAATACTGATAACGGCAACTGACGATTACACTATGTAACACAATTTTTGTTCCTGGGTAGTACGTGTTATTTTCTAATTGCTTATGCCTCAAAAGTATAGAAAATGGCTATTATTCCCCACAAACTTTGCTTTTGTGACCAGGACAGTGATATTTTGAAATTGACCTATTTCCAATGAGAAAACAACATAAGAAACCAAATTAACATGTATTTATACTAAAGTAATACAAAAATGACTACAAAAGATTTAGAAGTGAGTAGTTTTTCGAGATTTATGATTATACTGTAAATCACTTTCACGAATCAGCCCCCAAATGTGGTCTCCCATCATGTTCTCGTTATAATGTCCTTGGTAGTGGCGTTCAAAGTCCAGTATATCCTGGTGGAAGCGCTCACCTTGCTCCTTCGAGTACGCTCCCATGTACTCCTTGAATTTATCAAGATGAGCATCAAGGATATGGACTTTGAGGGAAATCCTACAGCCCATTGTGCCGTAGTTCTTCACCAGAGTCTCAACCAGCTCCACATAGTTTTCGGCCTTGTGATTGTCCAGGAAGCCCCGAACAACTGCAACAAAGCTGTTCCAAGTTGCTTTCTCCTTACTAGTGAGCTTCTTGGGGAATTCATTGCACTCCAGGATCTTCTTTATTTGTGGTCTGACGAAGACACCGGCTTTGACTTTTGCCTCAGACAGCTTAGGGAAGAAGTCTTGAAGGTACTTGAAGGCTGCCGACTCCTTATCTAGAGCTCTGACAAATTGTTTCATAAGGCCCACTTTGATGTGCAGTGGTGGCATCAGCACCTTCCGGGGGACCACCAGTGGCTCCCACTTGACGTTGTTCCTCCCCACAGAGAACTCGGTCCGCTGTGGCCAGTCCCGCCTGTGGTAGTGCGTCTTAGTGTCCCTGCTGTCCCAAAGGCAAAGATAGCAGGGAAACTTGGTAAAACTGCCTTGGAGACCCATCAGGAATGCCACCATTGCAGCCTCTTGATGCCATCTCAGAAAAATGCAGATATGTATCCACTTAGGCAGCTGGAACTAAACTGAACTGGTGGGCTTAAGGCCCCTGTATTTATACTACTATTTATATTACTGGAAAGTTCTAGAAAGTTCTAGAAGTTACTCCAAGTTTACTCAGCACTGAATCTATCTGGAATGTTCTGAAAAATAGGTACATTTCAAAATATCACTGTCCTGGTCACAAAAGCAAAGTTTGTGGGGAATAATAGCCATTTTCTACTTTTGAGGCATAAGCAATTAGGAAATAACACTTACTACCCAGGAACCAAAAAAAAAAAAAAAAAAAAATTGTTACACGGTTTTATCAATCCCGAACTCTCCAAGAAATCCACAGTACTGGAAATAGCTTCACTTTTAATGCTTGAAAAGTACTTTCTCTCTTCGAGTTTTCCCGGTATCTGCACGGCATGCATGCTGTTTCTTACCATACCGGTTACAGCAGCATTTTGCGTGCGTTCCTTCTGAAAACTGAAGCTCATTAAGAACTATCTGAGAAGCGCTATGTCCCAAGAAAGACACAGAGCGGTCTGGCCGTGTTATCAGTCGAGAATGAGCGTGCTGAAAAGCAAGGAAGAAACCTCTGATATAGGCAAGTGCGTGCAATTTATTTACAGAGCAATAATGTCCAACTTTTAGGTGAAATACTATACGCAATAAAAACCTTGCATGTTTCAAAATGTAATTCGTAATTTCATAAGAATTAGAAAACGATTCAGTACCGTCAACCAATCAGCTTCCAGTTCTAATAGACGTCTCAGCACCAACGGTGAATCCAATTTAAAATCAATCCGCGCAAGTGCTGGCTTTTTCTTTTTGGCTTGCTGTATTTTTAAGCGTAGTTCACTTCTATTGGACAGTAAATACTACACAAAGACACAATTGGTCCAAATTAATATATTATCCACCAAAACCATCCAATCAGTGCTTTGTTTCGACGAAATCAACCAATCCTGTAGCGAAGGTAGAGTCACGGTGCGTTAGGAGACATTTTAGAGTGGCATTTCATGATAGATTGTATTGTTCAGACGCCATCGTGCATAGACTGTGGAGTAATTGCTCCGTTCATTCCTCGGACAATGTTCTAATTATAAATAGGGGTTTAAAACACTAATAAGTTAATAAAACATTTAAATAGATTTATTAAATAGAAACAAATAGTTTTTGTCTTTATATGTATGTCATCCTTGTTGTTTTATATTTAAAAAAAAAATGTTAGGGACTATTTTCTTAGAATGTCTTTACTCAGCGGAAAGGTACCAGACAAATCAGTACAAGTTCAAGGTAAATCTAGTTTATTTATTTATTTATTTATTTATTTATTTAAAGAAATTAATTAATTTTCTAATAGTGATAGTGGCCCCTCAATGATGGCTCTACCGTGTGACAGTTGACCTTGGCTTTCGTTAGCGCCTTCGGCTCGGGACGCAAAACTCCAGTCACGGTCAACTATCACACGGTGAGCTAGGCATCAGAGAGGACGCTATCTCTTCAATATCATAAGCAACAGATTATAACAAAAGCATCGTGGACTGACTTGATTGACGAATCTTAAGTGTCATTTGTGAAAAAAATGTTTTTACAGTCGTGGAAGATTTTTTAAAACACTGTAGCCCACAGTAACCCACAGGGGAGATGAAGAGCCGGTTTGAAAAACAAAACAGCGAATCATTTTCGTTTTTTCGTACCATGACCAATTAAAACGGTGGTCCTCCCAGTTAAAGCAGCTCCAATTTAGGCTTTGGACGACCTTTGTAAATTGGTATTATGTTTTACTCAATTGAAAGCTTGGAAAGTGGCGTATGAATTGAAAAGAAAAAACAAAGCTACAACGTACTGTATAGAAATAAAAATTTAAGCGAGTAGCCACAAGTGACCCATTATAAACCAGATACGTCAAGATTAAATCTAATTAGGAGTGGTAGAGCTAAGCCATTGTGTAGCTAATAGAAATACAGTAAAACTTGACAGCTGGAGGGTGATTGCAGGTGAAGACACATAATCCCACCCATTTTGAGGCTACAATGGCAACACAGACCTTGGAAAGCATGACGTAAAGTAAGCTTTTTTGTTTTTTTTAAAAAAAAAAATTAACAAAATTACACATAGACTTATCTTCCATAGCTGCTTACCACTAGCCTCAACACTTCAAACGTTTCCAACAGCTGTCACTTCTGAGAAAACATTTCCTAATGGTGTGTGCTTGTGTGGGTGATTAAGGGAGGGAGCTACAGGCCTAACCTAAGTAGACATATTAACAGCAGTATACCAAGTACGATAAAGCACAAAATGTGCATCTCATGAGCTGGAAAAGCATGATAAAGAGCAGTGATACTGCAAATCAAAGTATGGAGGTACTGTAGAAATACAGTAGATTGTGAGTTGCTTAAAATTGCTGGGACTTTGGAAAGCCGGAGCAAATCTCTATATAGGCCTGAGGCAATGCTGGCAAATACTGGTATGTTTAATTATTTTTATTACTCAAATGGTAAAATAGTACAGTATATCCTGTTTAGTTTCAGTACTGGAATGTCATATGTCATTTTAGGAGTTAAAACCCAACATTTACACCATCCTACACAATGCTATTAAAACAAGACACTTTGCTCTGCAAACATTCTTCCTTCCAAATTTGACAGTTTCAAGAATTGATATTGATCATTTAAAATGATTGCCAGTTAATTTATCAGGGTGTGCTAATTTCATATATTAACCATGCAAATAGTGGAGCTGGCAAAATGCCTGTTCCTCTCCCTGCACTCGCCTAATTATATAATTTAATACAAAGTGCACCAGAGTGAATACTCAGAATACCAGAGTGCACACCCAGTGCTCATAGTTAGATTCAAAAAGAAAAGTTTGCAATACATGAATCAGGTCGGTAGGCTAAAGGGCTGCTGATTCTAATGAGGGCTGACTGACTTACTCCAGGGGGCATGTTGGAGGTAATATTTCACCTGCAATCTACAAATTATATTGCAACAGTATAGTGCCTTTGGCCTCAAGGACCCTTCTTGTGTGCTGGGGTTCTCTGCAAAGTAGCCTTGTCTATTTGATACCTCTGAGAGGTGGATGGTATAGCAGCCTAGAAATGAAAACAGTAACCCTCCCCCCCCATCTGTAGAGGCATAATTACAAAGAAAGCTATAACAGAATGTGAATATGTAAAAGTGAATTGGTAAGCAGTAGCTCTGATCATTTTCCTGCTCTTGTTAACAATTTTTGCAGTTGTCTGTGTTATTGTTTGTCTTTGATGTTATTTTAGCTTGTTCCAAAACTGTAGTGCATGATTATTAAAGATTTTTTATTTTATTTTATTTTTTTAAATGTGTGAGTTCTTTTTTTTTGGGGGGGGGGATGTTCTGCATGTTAATACAATTAACTGGAGGATGCGTTGAGAGACTTGTGGTTTCTCAGTGCATAGTAACCCATTTTAACGTCTGGTTTATTTCAACAGAAGGTACAGCAGGAAGAACAGATAAAGTGGTGTAAGTGGTTATTGAACTAATTACACTATTTAAGACTGTGTGACCAGGATGTATTTAATAGAACAAGCGGACCAAAATCCCCCACCAAAGGATACAAGCACAAACTAACACACGATCACACTCGTGTGTAAAATTGACATTTACTAAATGTCTATTGCGAATGGAAATAAACTGTACAAAAAACGTACTGTAGCCCAGGTTTGACGCCATAGGGTGTTGTACCGAACAAAAACATTAAATGATCAAGTTTCTTCTGTCACAGTTTATTCTGTATTTACCAAAAAAGTAAACCCCTTCATTAAACAAATTAATTTAATAATATTTGGTTTACACACTTCGTTCGAACTACTTGTTGAACCAGTACCCAGAGACAGACATACTTTATTGTTTCCAGTCACAAAAGCCTTTTCTTTTTTTTGTACCATGGAGTGTTTTGGGGTTTTACAGCTTTAGCTAAAATACTATACTGTTCATACCCAAAAACATGTGGTTCAAATTTGCTATACTAATGGTAATGAGAAAAAAAGGGAAGAAATATCTTCCATGCACCATGGTGTGTGTGTCTTTCTGGCAGGATATGTCTGCTGCATTAATATGAGATTAAAAGAAAAGGTCACACAGCATCTATTGTGAAATCATTTTCATAACAATTTCATAGTCATGGAGGGAAATGAACAAATTGAAATGGTCTGTGCTTCTGAAACAAGCAGCTGTAAATATTCTGCAAACTAAACCTTCATTTTCAAATCAGTATAGCAGGACAGACCAATTGAGAATATTGGGTTAGTAGATTAGATAGCCTCTGATTAGTAGCACTTCTAGAAAACATACAGCATTTAAGGCAGACCTTACACACAACAAAACCTGATTAGTGGAAACTAAATTAAACTATTTTTTAATAGAAAAAATAATATTTTCATATTACTGTTTTGGTTGCATGGTGACCCTAAGCAAGCATTTATTTTTATACTAAGAAAACTGAATATTGCAAGTTTCAGCAACCTTTCAAAAAAAGACTAACATATTCTAATAGCATTACATCAAGTGTAAACGTAACAGATCACTTGAGATTATTGCTAAGTATTAAAACTTTGTTTTTTTTAATGTTTACAAGACCCAATCTTTCCCAGACATGTAGGCGGGGTGCTGAAAATGATTTGATTGTTCATCCTTGTTACAGCCCTCCTGCTTTAGCAGCTGTTTCGAGAATTAGAGTGACGACACTCATTTGCCAACAACTCATTAGACTCATACTGTTGACTCATCACCAGTATAACTGAAACCCAACTGTAGAAATGTGTCGGATCTGAAACTTGTAATTGTAAGAGAAGACTCATTACATGTCTCAGGATTTTTTAAATTTTTTGAAACTTTTTCTGCAGGTTTGTAACTTGATGCTGTCAACCATAATCCCTATTACTGTCTCCCACAGATCTCAGACCAGAGCCTGTTGCATCACCACCCAGACCCAAAAAACAACCCTTTTATCAACACTTGCTTCAGCCAAACCTGCAATTACTGTAAATTCCAATGCGAAGAGTTCTAACTGTCTTGCAGGACTGAATTTGTGACACTCTATTGTCAGTTTAAAGGGCAGTAATATAATATTAGATAAGAGTGTAGAGTGTGCTCGCTTGTTTGTTTCATTGTCATCAAGGAAATTAAGAAATATCAAAGGGCAGTGACTCATGAAGGGACTTAAACAGAACATAACTATATGTCAGCAACATTAATTAGTTGTGTGCCAGCCTGAATGCTGCTGAAATTTGTTCTATGAAATATCTAAACATCTAAATTTCAATTATGAAAGCTAGTCCCCCTATGACTTACCCACCTTAAGCGAAATTTGGTCCCCCATGAAACATGGCCCCCTTAGACTTTTGCTTATTAATTATGTATGAAACTGTATTAGGTCTTAGCAAATACTGTAGACAACGAAAAGAAATGGGTGTGATAGCGAACATTTCTACATTCGTTCTACACTATAAAAGACTGTTGAAACATGATGAAACATTTGTTACCAGACTACTATGTTTCCATTATATATGTTTCAACAAGACAAAGGTATGACTATTTTTTGTTGTAAAAGCAGCCATTAACTGAAATTAACTGATCTATGAAATGTTCCAGGGAGAACACATTTTGTGTAGTGCCACATCTGCCACAAAGCTAATGGCCTCTCCCTTGGAGTTGCGATGTAAAGCACAGGGGTTTTGTGATGTGTGCACTGGGTTTTCACCACAAAATTAATTTGGCCTTTCTCTTCTGTGCCTGATTAATCCTGTTTTGCATATGCTGCAGAGTGTGGTGAATAATATGTGCTGGCAACCCTTTTTGGGTTTAATTCATTCTCTCTCTCTCTCTCTCTCTCTCTCTCTCTCTCTCTCTCTCTCTCTCTCTCTCTCTCTCTCTCTCTCTCTCTCGGCCTTGTTACTGAGGTTAAGATAATGTTGCTTAAGTACATTTACTGACATTATCAAGCAAAACACATTGACGGTGCAACATTATTTACTTACAGTAAATGAGCTTAACAGATTTATTTTTAGACTGCATCCTGTAATGCTACAGGGCAGGATGCAGTATAATGTGAGCTTGAAATAAATACAACTGCAATACATTTAGAGCTGACTTGTTTTGACAATGGCAGTAACCTTTACAAAAACATTTGTACTGCTTGCTCTTTTTTCCTCCCTGGTTAGAAGACATAGATGGACCTTCACAAGCTGTAACACATGGCTTTAATCAAGACAGTGTGTTTAAAAATGTAAATCTCCGTCATATAGTTGCTTTAATAGTCAGCAGTCTGTCTTGAAAGCAAAACAAGAGTTTGAATGTATTTGTTTTGCAGACTACACTTTCCACTGAAAACCCAAAGCTGTGTATATTGCCACATGTAGTGGAATCTATCATATCCGATCCTGTAAGATACAATACCTTGTATTAACCAATGGATCTCTGGCATTTGTAATTTACACATGCTGGTACCAATTTAATAGCACAGATTACTTTTGGCATGAACTGAGAAATTACAGTGAGAATTGTGTTGTGAATTGTGACAGAAAATAAGCTTGAATCAGTGTACGTTTGCATTAGGACTATAGAGTTCCTGTATATTGATTGGACTTAACCATTATGTAGGGGATACAGGAAGTGAGAATGAGAGAGAAACGTGCTTGAGACTTGTAAGCAAGACTAAACAGCTGCACTCTCCCTATTGCTCTGTACACCTCCTCATACCACATGCTCTCCCAATTAAGGCTCTGGAACCCATTTATTATTTATGGACAATTACGTGCTGTTTTGCAAATTGCCAAATACTGTATTATAGTGCTCTGTTTTCTAATGGCACCTCTGAGCTTGTCGAGGCATAGCTCTGGAACCTTTTCAGTTATGAAAGTTAAAAATGTCATTAAATGTTTTTTAACACAATTCTGCAAATTGCAGCGTGCGTTAAACAGAGTCCGCAACCTGCGACATTGAATTATTTTACGATCTCAGCCATGTGCCATAAAGATGACACTGGATCGGAAAGAAGGACTGCGACTCTATTGTCTATTGAACATTAATTTCAATAAACAAGTTTTTAAAATGAAAGCAAATATTGTAGCCTACTTCACTAGATAGTGAAAACTGGCTTGTGCTATTTTTACACACCACTGCTTCCGATTATTACTAATGTTTATTAATAAGAACAACATTTTATTTAGGGCTGGTGTTGAACTTAACATGCGGGCCGCGGGTCAAACCAATGTTTGTGTAGGGTGCGGTGTAACTGAATTATTGTCAT
Source organism: Polyodon spathula (assembly GCF_017654505.1). NCBI lineage: Eukaryota > Metazoa > Chordata > Actinopteri > Acipenseriformes > Polyodontidae > Polyodon > Polyodon spathula. The sequence continues at coordinate 74,258,034 of NC_054538.1, read as the reverse complement.
TGCTTGCGCCCCAGCACCTCTTCACAAATGAAGTACTCCTTTATTGTTTTAGACACACTGGTGTACCTGATATAGTTCATTTATAATGCAGTTAATAAAGTAGCTACAGTGCAGTATAACAACTCTCTATGATACGATACTTCACATATCTACTGACCCTAGAACCAATTAAATCGGATATGGCAGGTCCCGCTGTATACAGATTCTTACTCCATTGCAATTGATAACTGTTGTACACAAATACGCATATCCAACAGCCCTCAGTAGATGGGCGCATCAAGCACCATGGCTCCCTTTAGGATTTTGTGATCTTTATTATATAAACAATTTTTGGTTATTTCCAGTTTTAGTCTTCACTCAAGCAAATTAAAAATTGAATATGTCTGCCTATCCCAATATGTTTTGTTTGCAGTCTGAGAACTAACCTCGGGCAGTGAAGGTTTATGGGTCTAAAGCTCCCTCCTGACAACTCATTTGCAGCTCACATTTTCTTCGCAGCATCAGAGTTACTGAGGCAGAAAGAATCAAAAGGCTATGCAATCAGGTTGCTCTAGAACAATGCTAGAGGCATTTTGTGCAAACAGGAGACAAATCCTTTAATTAAACACTATATGGCACTCCTTTGTATTGTAGCGTGCACAGGGGAAGGCAGCAGCAGGCCTGGTAGGGGATGTAATCACACACGTAGACATAAGCCCGATGTATGCTCCTGCATCTGCAAATGAGCCGGGTCGTTTGTACAGCGGTATCGGCAGCTATGCTGGTGTCCGAGATGTCCCGGGTTCACGCCCACCCTCTGCCTGGGTGTGGATTGCTTCGCCCTGTGTGACACTCATGCCTGCATTAACCGAGATTGCTACAGTATATACAAACCTCTTTGGTAAACGTGATAACTTTAACTTGCATTTACACAGTCTGGTAGACCAGGAGTGGAGCTTTAATCTGTTCAGATTTGCATTGTTTACCAAGCAGTATAAAATAACAGATTAATATGCAGTACATTACCAGAAGAAGCCAGAATGCTAGACCACAGTAGTATAGATAAATGCAAAGTTGATCGAGCTCCATTGACAATTACTTTTTAACCCTGTTTGATTTCTTTAGGCATTACATGACCTGCACTTCGTAATTAATGACACTGGTATAAATGTCTTAAGACACTGAAACTAACTGTAACAGTTTCAAACAGAAGACACAAACGTAGAAATATGTGGTCCCTAGACAACCAACATACATTCTTTTGTTGTATCATAAATACAATTTATATTTTTACTTCTGTTTTTTCTTTATATTTTATTTGCAGCCATCAGTCTACATCATATCTGTGGTTACCATGGGAACTGAAAAAACACAGAGATCTGGAACATTTCCTCAGCCTGTTTTCCCTCAGACTTTTATTTCACATGCTTTACACATGGAATCCAAACTAAATTCCTCCTCTTCCAACATACATTTTTTTTTTTTACCACACATACATCTCAAGACTGTTTCTGCTGCTATCGTCAGCCTTTTGTAGCTCTTTCTAGCAAATTAGTTCAGTATGTACAGCAGCAGCCAATTACTTCAGCATGGAAAAAACATAAAGAAACTGTTACATACCTTGTGTCTTCTGGTCCTTGCCACATGCACTTAAGAATCCCAGTGGAGGGAGAGGAAGGGAGGGATTGCGAGATGGAGAGAGAGTACTGCCACTATTTTAGATGAGCAGGTCAAACCAGTCTCTTCACCACCACCCACAGCACAGAAACTCCACCCAGGGGTGGGACCAAGCAGATGAGGGCATTTAGGTGACGTCTATCCCGATCTTGTCACTTCCTTTTAAAGCTATGCTGCAAGGCTTCAAGGAACCTGGGGGCTTGCTTGAACAATGTGACTCACGGCTTGGATAAGGAAGGAGCTGTTTAACTAGTTAATATTTGAGGAGAGGTGTGGCTTAGCTTTGGCATAAAGCACAAACTGAACTGTGGAGGAACAGCTACTTCCCACAAGCACTCCCAGCTATACCGGTAAAGGACGCTGGCTCAACCAGCTACAGAACATACAGTTCTGCCTGTCTGTGTTTGAGTAATGAAAAGCAACACGTCTTTTCACAGTCAAAAATAACTATAACCCTCCAGTGCATTGCTTTTGCTTAAGTGGCAGATGTCAATATTGCCAGGGGGATCTGTTGACCTCCTTATTAGCATTACTGCAATAAAAAAAAGAGGACAGTGATACAGCTGGGTTGCATAAGTGAATGTGAATATGTGAAGCATTTGATTTTATATACTGTTTTCAAAATTTACAGTGGGTCTCAAAAGTATTCTCCCCTCTTGGACTTTTCCTCATTTTATTGTGTTACAACAGGGAATCAAAATGGATTTAATTTGGAGCTTTTGCCACAGATCAACACAAAAAAAGCCAGTATTGTCAAAGTGAAAAATAAAATCTACAAATTGTTCTAAATTAATTACAAATACAAAATAGAAAATAACTGATTGCTTAAGTATTCACCCCCTTGAGTCAATATTTGGTAGAGGCACCTTTGGCAGCAATTACAGCCATGAGTCTATTTGAATAAGTCTCTACCAGCTTTGCAATTCGATTGAGGTCCGGGCTTTGACTGGGCCACTCCAGGACATTGACCTTTTTGTTTTTAAGCAACTCCAGTGTGGCTTTGGCTGCATGTTTGGGGTCATTGCCCTGCTGGAAGATGAATCTTCTCCCAAGTCCCAGGTCTCTTGCAGACTTCAGCAGGTTTTCCTCCAGGATTTCTCTGTACTTTGCTGCATCCATTTTGCCCTCTGTCTTCACAAGCTTTCCAGGCCCTGACGCAGAGAAGCATCTCCATAGCATGAAGCTACCACCACCATGCTTCACGGTACGAATGGTGTTCTCAGGATGATGTGCGGTGTTAGGCTTGCGCCAAACATAGCGCTTAGAGTTTAGGCCAAAAAGCTCTATTTTGGTCTCATCAGACCATAGAATCTTCTACTTGGTCTCAGAGTCTCCCACATGCCTTCTGCAAACTCTAGCCAAGATTTGATTTTCAGTTTGATTCCAGTTTTTTTCAACAATGGCTTTCTTTTTGCCACTCTCCCATAAAGGCCAGTTTTGTGAAGCACCCGGGCTATTGTTGCTGTATGCACAGTGTCTCTCAGCTCAGCCGTGGAAGACTGTAACTCCTTTAGAGTGGCCATAGGCCTTTTTCTGGCCTCCCTGACTAGTGCCCTTCTCGCCCGGATACTCAATTTATGAGGACGGCCTGTTCCAGACAGATTCACAGTTGTGCCATATTCTCTCCATTTCTTAATAATGGACTTTACTGTGCTCCAGGGGATATTCAATGCCTTGGAAATGTTCTTATATCCTACCCCTGATTGGTGCTTTTGAAGAACCTTATTCCGGATTTGCTTTGAATGTTCCTTAGTCTTCATGATGTAGTTTTTGTTAGGAAATGTACTAACCAACTGTGGGACCTCCCAGAGACAGGTGTATTTAACCTGAAATTATGTGAAACACCTTAATTCCCCAAGTGGACTCCATTCAACTAATTATGTGACTTCTAAAGACAATTGGTTGCACCAGAGCTCATTTAGGTGGAACCTGGACTTGGGGCGGTCAGTCCCACTTGCTAGCTGTACTGGAAGTTCTGTCATAACACCATGTAGGTTGGATGACAGCCTCATGTTTTGGGGACTCCCTGATTAATGTGCATGATCAACATTTAAGTTTGGTTCAGTTTCAACAGTCCAAGGGATAAGTAAAATAAATGTAATCCCCTCACCCTCAAAATGGTAATATATTTACAGTTTTGCAAAATATGTTCAGGTTCCCCAAGAATAATGTGTTACAGTGGACTGGATCTAAAGACATAGAGATTTTGTTTAATCCTCTGTGAACTCTCATTTTAATGACAGCACGAATGTTAACATATCACACAACACTCACAACAAGACCCTGCAGGACAATAACGTGACACACTGACATAATGATGATTTAATCAGACAAATGCAAACTCCCTCGTATCTGTTGCTTGGGCTTCTATTGAGAGTGCTGTTTATATGATAATAGCTTTTGCGTTTCGCCTTGTGCTGCGATCAACATTTGGCATGTTGGGAGGTGTAGGTGTCTTGTTCGTTCTCATTTTTTTCATTGATTTTTTTCATTTATTTATCTGCTTAATTGTCATCAGTTTGTGCACTCCATAAGCCTTTTATTTAGAACTAAACATTCTCATTGAGAATAGGTTGCAGCTAATATAAAATGCTGCACACCGAGTCTATTTGCCATACTATATTTCTCCAGTTTTAAGGCCACTACATTGGGCTTCCTGCGAAGCAGTGCACTGATTTCAAAATAGTGCTTCTCACGCACAAGGCTGTTCATGATTCATGCCCTGCCTGACTGTGTAAGTTACATATTTGCTATAAACCGGCTCGTATTTTGATATGAAGGCCTCTTGGTTATGCCAAGAACTCGATTAAACCGATTGAACCTGTGGTTCAAGGTCTTTTAGTTTTCAAGCTCCTTCACTTTGGAACTCACTTTCAAATTGTATCCAGAATGCTGAGTCTGTCAGTATTTTTATGCTCAAAGCACATCTCTTTGATTTGGACTTTCACAAGCAAACAGTTTGGATCTGTTTTGTCTTGCTGTTTTATTATTTCTTCTTTTTTTTTGTATAGCACCCTGAGATGCTTGTACATGAAGGACGCTATGTAAATAAAACTGGTACGGTACGGTATTCTTCCCCTGTATAGCTCAGCAATTGAACACATCAACAGGTCTAGGTGAATGTCACGTTCAGTAGTGTCAGCACTTGTTCTGTCTTTGGCAGCAGATCATCAGCCAGTCAGAGAAAATAAAAGAGAAAAAAAAAAACACACACACAAAGCATGTTTGTTGAGCTAATTCAATATTGTTTTCTTTTTGTTTGAAAATAGAAAATGCTGTAAACAGAAATCTGTCTGCACAGATGCAGCTCCAGAACTTTCTACTAGCTGGCAGAGGGCTGAAACTTTTGGAATACTGTCAGCAGTTTGAGTATACTTCATCCATCTGTAGTTCCGACAAAAAAACAAACAAAAAACATATTCTAGCATGATGTTTTTTATATATATATATATATATATATATATATATATATATATATATATATATATATATATATATATATATATATATATGTGTGTGTGTGTGTGTGTGTGTATTTATCACTGGAACAGTAATAAACCCTTATCTCTCTGAACAACAGATTACAGCAGGTTAAAAAAAAAAAAAAAGGAATTTATGTGTTGATTCCATTCTTCAACTGATAAGTGATTTTGAGGAGTGGCCGCTGTCGCTGTGGCCTCTTTATGACTTATCCAAACTCTACCTCTACTGTGTCTTGTTGCAGGACAGCAGGATTGGAATCCCAATGAAAGTGAATTCCAGTTGTTAAGTATTACCGGATAACATGACTAGTGGCTTTATTGATTTAAGGTTATATTTCATTATAATAAACATCCCATAATATGATCTTCAGCATTTTTGCCTGCACTCTAAACATTAGTTAGATTTTTCACATTTTAAAAATAAGATAAAATACTATATTGTGTTCAACGTGTGCTTTTGCATTTTGTTGAGACATTTAGGCACAAGAAAGAGCTATAACCATGCCAAGGGTACAATTAAAGGAACGTGCCACATTATATTACATGCTTTGAAGAGAAATGTCTCATATACAATCTACTGCAATTAATCCCATTTTTACAAAAGAAGAATAAATAACAACATGCTTTTGGAATGATCATGTTAAATGTAATCTGAAAAACACACAAACACAAAATACTCATTATCCCATAACTTTTTTTATTTTTTTTTTTTTTTTTTTTATTTCTTTTTAACTACTGTACAGTACAGTGTCAGATTTTTTTTGAGTAATACATTTTGTGTTCGAACAAATGAAATTGACAAAACAACTGATTAAGTTCTAATGATTTCAACTCCAGCACATAGCATATTCAAAGCCTTGAAAAACCTGAATGCATTTTTTAAACAACTGATTAAGTGTTATGAACTTGCAATGTCCAGTGTAACAAAATCTAAGGTTTGTGACTGGTGACATCTAGTGGTTTTTTGAGGTTTTGCACAGGAGACTAGTGAACATGCATGAGTCTCACATTCATTTACAGCATGACAGTTTAATGTACTTGACCTGCAGATTATTTGTATAAAATACAGCATTGAAATCATGCATCTAATGAACTCATCGCATATATGTCTTGGAATTGTAACTATGTACAGATGTTTTTTTATTTTTTTGTAACTATTTATAGATTTAGATTTTTTTTTTACTTTTGTGCATTTGTGATATTGAATGACAGCAATTTTCTACAGCTTGTAAAACACAAGCCTGAAGTAACAGAACTTTAATTTACAAATAATGTACGATTGCCAGGTCCTGTGCTTATTTAACAGTTTGCATTGATATTAAATTTCCTTGATATTAAAAAAACAAAACAAAAATGCAGCCAGGCTCAAACTTTAAAATGAGGATTCGAGGTACAACGTGCATAGGCATTCTTATTCATATTGTGTTCAGCCAAACCAGTGATCTCCCATGCATTCCCGGTTCCATTCGACACTGCAGAGCCAGCACCACTCAAACCTGCACTGAGCTCGCGGGCAGACCATGTGCATGCATCCACCTGGGAGAGACACAGCAGAAACAAATCAATAATGAAAGAGAATGCATTCAACAGTCCACAAAGGCTATTTGTATCACTGTATAGACAACACTTCTAAGGTCGAAATCTGTTACTGGTATTAATTCATTCTTCAGTTCAACACAACTGTCATACGATGAATAACCAATCTCCAGTAATACTAAGGTAAAAAACAAACAAAAAAAACACTGCTATGAAATACAGGATAAAGGCTAGGACAATCAACAGACTCTTTGTACACTAAATAAGACACAAGCCAAAATTTTATATATGAGCATTTTGAAGACTGTGTATTACTGTGCTCCATACCAGTCACAAACATATAAATGATTAGGCACAGAATATCTTGCTCTCTAGTCAAAGTACTAAATCTGCGAACATTAATCTCAGCCAGGGACAAGCAACTGAGCCTTTCCAGTCCAGGTCTTTGCTCTAATCAGGCTCTTCATTGTTTCGTTGAACCAGACAGGTTCTAGCAGTTTATTGTCTCACTCTCAGTTAAGCTGTGTGCAGAACGGCTCCAAAGGGCCGGAATTGCCCTCCCCTGGTCTAAGCATTGCTGGCGAGTACAAACCGCTTCTCTCCACTGGGACGTGGCACTTCGGGCAGGGCTTGGTGGTTTCCAAAATAATGTCTCGTGAAGCCTGCTCCCACCTGGCATGCCTGGCAGCTTCCTCAACAATAACATACCCCTGTTAATGAAGAAGGAACACGTCACAACTGAAATTATCAAAAACATACCTGTCAATGAAGAAGAATGACGTCACAACTGAAGCCCTGCAACATTTGCTAGAGTAGCAGCATTTTAGCATTTAGTGTCTATTTAAAAGTTTAGGTAACAGGTTGTGATCCATTAGTGCATATACTTAATACCATCTATTTCTTAATATTTAAATTCTTAGCAATTATCCAATTATGAGTGTCCAGCTATAATTGCTTTACAGATCTAAGCTTTGAGGTACCTTTTACATTTTAAAATGCAATACAGAATCTGAGGTACATGTGCAGTATATAATGCTAATAATTTCATTCCAGCCCTGGAAAAAAAAAAAGTAACTGGAACAGTTTCTACAGTAGTTTAATGCACTGACATAAACTACAACTAGAGGGTGCTGTTGTATTTTATGATTTTCTGTGTACTGCAAATGCATTCTAACTTAATCATGTTTTCCTCTTTTCAGCTTCATGGAGAATGCACTTCAGAATACAGGCATACTTTTTTATATTATTTAATACATGTACGTACAATTATTGTTAATGTATGGAGTTTAATTTCTGATAAGAATGGTGAAGTTGCCATGCCCCTGGTGGAATGGGCAGTGAGCTTTTCTGAAGGGGGTAAGTTGGCTCACTCATATGCAGTCCTGATTGTGTCTGTTATTCATTTTGAAAGCCTCTGTTTAGACTGGGCTTGCCCATGGGACTTAGCCCTATGACAGACAAAAAAACTGTTTGGACTGCCTCCTGCTACTTTGTGTCCTGTCCACATAATAAGCTAGTGCCTGCACAGGGCAGAGCGTATGGAGCTGTTGCTAGCTGTCAGACTGGAAAGGAGGTGGATGGAAAGCCTCCAATTCCAGACTGCTTGATGTGGAGTTTTAGGCAAAAAAGCAGGATCATAAGAAGAGTAACCTTTGTCCTGACTTCTGAAAAAATTAAGCAAGCTTAGCTGAGGTGATTGCAAGCAAGAAAGCTGCGTTAAGTGACAAAAATTTCAGATCAGCTGAATGTAAGGGCTCAAATGGAGGCTTCGTGAGTTCCTCAAACAATACGTTAACCTCCGACGAGGAACAATAGCCTTCAGAGGTGGCCAAAGCCGCCAAGCTCCTTTCAAAAATTGCCCCACCAGGAAGTGAGCTCCTGGGGAGACAGAGTCAGTTTTGACATGGCAAGCTGAAATGGCTGCCAGATAGACCTTTAACGTGGAGGGGGATTTCCCCTTGTCAAAAAGGTCCTGCAAAAATTGCAGTATAACTGCTATGGGACAGGTCGTGGGGTCAAACCCATGAGGCAGACACCACGTCTGAAAAACGCCACACTTGTACCTGTACTGGGAACATGTGGACGCTGCTCTGGCATTATGCAAACCCAGACGGCTTAAATGCAGACATTCAGGAGCCAGACCCAGAGCTGCAGGCTCGATGGGTCGGGATGCCATAAGGTTCCCTGCGCCTGACAGAGCAGATCACGGTGACTGGGCAGGCTCCATGGCTGGTCGCTCAGGTGCTGCACCAAAGCTGAAAACCAAAGACTCCTGGGCCACTAAGGGGCTACTAATAGCACCCTGGCCTGATCCTGCCTAATTTTTTCTAGACACAGCGGGAGCAGGGCAAGTGGTGGGAAGATCCCTGTCTCCTGTTATGGAGAACTAAATCTACCTAAAGCGCATATCAACACACAGCTCCTGAGCCCAGCATCTGCAACCATGCTATTTTTTATTTATTCATTTTAAACTAAAAATACAAACACAATAGAAACTCTCACAGTAAACAATAACAATTCATATAATAATAAACCTGTACACAAACAAAGTTTTATTTTTAATTAGTCAATGCAGAGCTGCTGAACCCAGCAACTGTGCTTGTCTTCTGTGCAAAACAGAAAAAACACAAGAAAATATTCTCACAAAAACAGTAATAAAACAATTACAGTTCAGAAAATAACAATATCGTTCCAAAAATGAAAAATGTTATTTATTTTTATTTTAACTCCAGTCGGAGCTATTAGTAGCCTATAGGAGAGCACAAGTCAGTCGACTTAAGCTGATTGATCCCTGGAAGGGTTGCAGAAGCCGTCGGCTCCAGGCGGGGCACAAGATCGCTATGGGAAGTAACAAGCAAGAGGCTGTGTGCAAAAATTACATATAATTAGTAAACTAAATAACTAAAATATGACATTTCAAAAATAATTATTATCGCGTTAGTAGCAAAATATATGCAGATAAAAGTAACCGGTACTTATCTGTATGCTCTCCCCTCAGGATCTGAAAGGAAAGTGGTATTGGTGCCTGTGTCTGCAGTCCTCTTATGCTCTCAGGGGCGAGCATGGCTGCCTCACAGGCGCTCACGCGGGTTTGGTATTCTATTCAGGTTTGGGGATTTTTACAGGTAAATAGCCATTCAGTAACGGTTACATTTCGTACTTGATAGGGAACCATCACTGTATTGGGCAGTATAGGACATTGAGTAAGACATTTAATACGCCTTCTAAAAGGATCGTAAACTGTGATGGCTGTGATGTTGCTACTAGGTTCACACACTGCTGTTCACACTCTCTCTGAGCTGCAACATGAACCTGTGTTCGGCCTCTCTCCAGCATTCCAATAGCTGTGGTGGCAATGCATTGCTTGGGGGTATATGTATCGCCTTCAAGACATTCTGTCAACACCCCGAAAAGATAAAGTCACCCACCCAGGCTTTACCAGCTCTGCAACATCCTTCACTCATCATTTAGAGGTCAATAACATTCTGAAATAAAAGTTCAAAGTGGGTGAGTTACTGAAACCTGACGTTAGTCCATGTAGCATACCTGCATGTCAACACCTCTCTCCCACCTGTGGGTTGCGCTGCAGTCCCCTTCGTGATACTCCTCCTTGCACTCACGGCAGAACACAAACTGGAAATGAAAACAAAACATACTGACTTGTACAGAGTTGTGAGGGGTCAAACAGCACCGGAGTAAGCCCTAATGTAGGCAGACAACCAGACCATGTAAAGCAGGGTCTCCAACCCTGGTCCTGGGGAGCCCCTATCCAGCAGCTTTTCAAGGTCTCTTTACATCATCAATGGCTAAAGATCTAGAACACCTGTTAATCTGGACTAATTGAGCCAATAATTGGTTCAATTAGTAGAGCTCGGTTGAAAGGAAAATCAGAAGACCCTGTAGCTCCCCAGGACCGGGTTTGGAGACCCTGCTGTAAAGTTTAAACCCAGCCTTGCAGCTTCAGATTACCAGAGTTAAATGTAGTACTGTAGAAGGAACACCAGCAGACCAATTGCTGCATAAAAGATGAAAGCCACTTTTGGGCAGATTGCATATTTTCTTATGTGTAACTGTCTTGTAATTGCAACCAATTTTGAAATGCGGATAGTGTAAGGAATTTTGTAATAGTTTTTGTATTAGAACTGATTATTCTTTTATAATATGTTATTTTCTGTTACAAACTAAACAAAGAAACTGGGAGTGGTATTTTGGGTTTTTGAGTTCAGGACTGTAAGAAATTTGACAGTCCATACTCATATTGTTAGAATATTTGAAATGTATGGTACTTTTAATGGAGAGATATTGAGCATTGAGTTTAGGTGGGGTATTTTCTAATGCAGGGTCTGCCTCAATACATTGTAGATTGACTAGGGGGAATTCAAATATGACCATTTATGGGCATTTGTGAAGGGTTCTCTGTTCTGCTCTGTTTGGTTGCATGAGGGGATGGGAGAATCTCAGAGATAACAGATGTAAAGGAATGTTTGTGAGGCTTGGAAATTTGCAACATATACAGGTACAGTGAGGAGGGGTCATAAATGACATCATTAAAAGGGTGTGTTTTGGAATCTACAAAACTGAAATGAATGGATTGTGCTCAGTTCTATCAATCTCACCGCAGCCCAGAGAGATGTGACTCTGTTCAATAAAATTGTCTATTCTATGCTATACCAATAAACATATATAGTTGACAAAACTAATATTGTTTATCAGTTTCATTAATTCTTACAATAGCAAGATCTGTTTTAAATTTAATTAAAGAACAAAACTAGCTCTGGGCTATAACACCCAAAGGAAATCCTCATCCAAATGTCTCTGAAATTTAGTGAAGTTTCTATACTTTCAAACAGCAAAGGGCTTGATGGCTTTCATTGTCTTTGCTGGTAAATACTTACAAAGCATATGTTGATTGACAGACTCAGCAAAAACATTGATTAATTGACACTTAACCTTTTTAGGAAGAAAGTATTATTCAATGGCTTCTACTCATAAAACTGCTGTGATTAGCGGTGATGAGGAATGATTTCCGATCTGTCAGCTGTCCAATATAGAAGTAACAAGGAATGAAGGTTCTCAAAAACTACAGAAGCTTGTTTGTTAGTGTTTAAAACAAGTGTGCTAATGTAGAGTGCATTTGGTATCCAGAATGAATTCCATTAGCAAACTATGTTTCATGCATTATAATTATTAATAGCAGAAGTGCTAAAATATCTTAGATGCTACTCTTCCATTGTGCTGGGTTGCATAGCAATGTTCCAATGTATCACTCTGCATTTTGAAATGCAAGATCACACGCATGACAAACCAAGCCAAGTGTTGCATGTTTAGTGTTAGGAACTGCTCTCAGCACTGAATCTGCTATGGGCTTGGTCTCCATCATATTAGGATGATCACCAGTTTGTACAGAACTCTATGCGAAGCTGTACTGCACCTTTAGGGTGTTATAGTTGGAACCTTGGCAAGTTTTCACTCTCATTTTGAAATGCAGTTAACTTCTATTACATAAAAACAAAAGATTTTTCAGGAAATATTCCACTTTCCTTGTTTCCCAAAAGGAGTTCCTATCAGTTACTTGCATCTATGACTCAATTATATAAAATCTTCCAGGAGCTCCTGTATATCATGTGATCAAAAGCTGAAGGTCAACACATTTCTGCCAGACTAGCTGATTAATAAACCCAAAGAAATGGAGCAAGTCACAGAATCAACACAGATTGCATTACAGTACAGTCCACTTCATCTCAGGAAGGCAATATGTTCTTATCATGTAATATCAATAAAGGCATGGGGAACAACTTTGCACACTGCATGCAACTCAGCAGGGCTGTACAGAGCTTGCTGTCCCACCATAGATAGAAGGGGGATTTGCAGAGATTGCAAGCTGTCTTATGCCAAGCACATCATAAAAGGTACAGTCTACTGCCTGTCTATTTTCAGGAATATTAAACAGTACTGGAAAATATCTAACATTTAATACAAATCAAATATTGACAAACGAAAACACACAGATCACTAAAGCTGGCTCAGAATTATATATTTTTTTGTTCTTTAAGTACATTCTATCAATAAATCAGGAGACCCCAAAGTCTACACAAACAGTGTTTTTATTGGGTTTCCACATACATTTTTACATTGTGCATGCAGCCTGCGTTTAGCAGTTGTTCCGATACAGTTTTAGAATTTTAACCTATCATTAAATCGAGAGGTTAGCTCATAAGGGCAAACCACGTTTGGAATCCATTTATAAGAACTCCGAAGACCAAACTGTTATTCATGTTGCAGCTTTGTGTCACAGATGTTTTTTAGAGGCTGATCCATAATTTAAAATGCCTGTGATTCGATTGATGTGGGGTAATAAAGTTACAACTACAAGGTTATTATTTATCCCTGCACTGGAGCTAAACAAAGCATACAATAAAAGCAGAAATTGATTCACTGAATAATCCCATGTGACACTAAAACTGGTTTGCTCCTGTACTTCTTAATCAGGTTAATTAAAAACGAAAAAGAATGTCATGCTGATTAGCATAAAATATGCACATACCATTTGATCTGCCTCCAACACAGTTTAGCCTCTGGGGAATATTTTAAACATCACAGAGACCAGTGAGTGACATCCCTTATAAATGTTTACTATAATAAAAGCACAGCAAAATCGAATAAAGCATAAAGCATAGTGACAGCACAGTAGATCATACTGCAGCTGCTTTCTAAACCCATGACTTTATGTTTGTATCTTACACCTCTCTCTCTTTATATACATATGTGTGTGTGTGTGTGTGTGTGTGTGTGTGTGTGTGTGTGTGTGTGTGTGTGTGTGTGTGTGTGTACGTGTTTCAGAATCATGTCCTTTTTCAATCTTAAGATGTACAAGCCAGACAACAGTTAACATGAGTCCCTGTGAAAAGCATGCATGGAAGGTACTTTTATATCATTACTTCTGCTTGTAACTTATTAGGTCTAAAACATTTTTTCTTTTTTTAAATTTAAAACTGTGATACGCCACACTCAATGCATCCCCTGTGTGTAGTGAGTACATCAGCATTTCCAGCAGCTATCAAATGTATTACATTACTGTAGGTTACAGTGTAGGATGAAAGATGATCCAGCTAATCTGGTATCCACTATCACTATCACAAATTCTAATAAATCTTGCCATTTTTAGGATTAACAAAATAACAAGTAAATACTGCTTTTATAATGCACAGTCATATGGTCATGTGGTGTAGCTCTTTTGCTGAAAAAATGGTCATTTTTTGTTTCTACTTTATCTCCTTACTGTCCCTAATGAAGCACATTCATTTAAACTTTTGGTTCAAACAAGGTGTTCACATCAACCTTACAGGCCTATACTGTATTTTCAACCTGTACTGTATTTACAGCACAGTGCGACGTCAATTACATTGAAAAAAAAAATATATAGATTTTACAGAAAAGATATGAAGGGCCATTATTAGGATCATCTCCTCCAGACCTCGGAATGTGCTCTTTTGTCTTTTGTCTCCTTCTTCAATGATCAGCTGCTGTCAGGGCAAGCAAACAGAGAAATAAGCCATTTTACATCAGAAACACCACCAGTGACTTGTCATGTACATTATAAATATCATATGGGAGATATTGAAATTGGAGAAGGAATCTATGAAAAAGACCTAGGAGTTTTTGTTGACTCAGAAATGTCTTCATCTAGACAATGTGGGGAAGCTATAAAAAAGGCTAACAAGATGCTCGGATACATTGTGAAAAGTGTTGAATTTAAATCAAGGGAAGTAATGTTAAAACTGTACAATGCACTAGTAAGACCTCATCTTGAATATTGTGTTCAGTTCTGGTCACCTCGCTATAAAAAAGATATTGCTGCTCTAGAAAGAGTGCAAAGAAGAGCGACCAGAATTATTCCGGGCTTAAAAGGCATGTCATATGCAGACAGGCTAAAAGAATTGAATCTGTTCAGTCTTGAACAAAGACGACTACGTGGCGACCTAATTCAAGCATTCAAAATTCTAAAAGGTATTGACAGTGTCGACCCAAGGGACTTTTTCAGCCTGAAAAAAGAAACAAGGACCAGGGGTCACAAATGGAGTTTAGAAAAAGGGGCATTCAGAACAGAAAATAGGAGACACTTTTTTACACAGAGAATTGTGAGGGTCTGGAATCAACTCCCCAGTAATGTTGTTGAAGCTGACACCCTGGGATCCTTCAAGAAGCTGCTTGATGAGATTTTGGGATCAATAAGCTACTAACAACCAAACGAGCAAGATGGGCCGAATGGCCTCCTCTCGTTTGTAAACTTTCTTATGTTCTTATGTTCTTATGTCTCAGGCACTGAACAGGAAAGGTCACTGTGTTTGTTATACACCATACATCAAAAATGAAGTTTACTCACAACTCCCTGCCTGTCAGCCCAGTTCTGAAGGGACACAAAAGCAGTCAAGGGTCTTCACATGGACACAGCGACGCTTGTCCCATGGTGGCTCCATGCAACGCTTGATTCCAGGGGCTCCTGTCCCCTATTGTTACCAGTAATACTACGCAACGACACCATGACTTTCAAACAGGGCAACAATGACACTATGTATTGAAGGTATTAAATGTATTTCATTTTACTACAGTAATCGCAACAAACAGATTCACAGAGGCAGTTAGAAATGAACCTTTCGTGCTTTTGCAGCGGCGATTCAAACCCAAAGCTACTGGGATTGCAAAGCAGTTGCAGTACCGCTGTATCAAGACTGCTGTCTTTTTATAATGCACAGAACAAACCTAGGAACTGAGCCACGATGGCAGACGCTGCCTCGGAGCCCCAAGGATCAAACGTCCCCCCCAAAAAAAACAAATGTCTTTCATGGCCTATATGATTGTATTTGATTGTCATTATTTTAAAGCTCTTATCACAAAATTAAAAACTACATTTTTTTTTTTTTAAAAATGGCATACCATGTGGCGATGATTTTAGTCCCCATTTAGTCTTGTTATGGTACTGTAGGGTGCATAAGAAGACACTTTTACAATATGTACAGGGTCACTTGTACACTTCAACTTATAATCAAGGTACAATATACCTTGGTAAAATATCTATTTTTTAAAAGGTAAAAAAATAAATACAAAGCAACTGGTAATTATGTATGTAGTTCTGACGCAATAAGCAGCCTGACTAACATTAATGACAGACAGTAAACATCAGTGGTTTTCCCTTTTTAAAGAGGCTTTAGCACTTCACTACTATAACCATCATGCATTTCTTATTGTCATTGTGTGACTTCCAAAATCTCCCCAGTCACATTGCTGCTGCATCTGTCACTTTCAATTAAGCCCTAACTCCTGCCAACAAGAGTGCTTGCCTCAAATTGACAAGTGTGCCAATTCTGCTTTTTCTTGAGCAATTTCTAAAATATCTTGTCAGACAAGCCAAACATGCTAAGTGTATCTGTCCTTTGAATTCTACCAAGGGAAACTGTCAACAATGTCATCTGTCCTTGAATGCCATTCTTGTTCCCTTCACCTTATTTGTTTTGGGAATCATCTGTGTGGAAACTATTAACATTACAAAAACTAGAAATAGATGTAATAATACTTGAAGTGATTTAAAGGAATATAAAAAAAAAAATGCAGGAGAATGGCTTCTACAGAGATCCTGTTTTCAGGGAGTATTTAAGAGCTGATGTTCAGATATAACCCTTTTGTGCGAATCACCTGAGCTTGTTTTCTGTCCCATTTTGTGAAACATAATTAAGCCTCATTCCATTAGTGGCATTGCTTTCAAGTTTTAAGTCTACTGACTACAAACAAAAATGTGCAAATTATAATATTCATTACAAAAACATTACCACAGGCTGAACTTCTTTTTAAGAACCATTCAGTGTTTTCGGTCAAGCTGGCAAAATTCACATACATAAATATGCAGATCAATACCAAGTAAAAGACTCACAGATGATATTACAAAAACATCTGACAACATGAAAAATAGTTGATAACTGACAAAGAAGATACATTTAGTTATGTGTAAGTTGGTAAAATACATAGCTATTATCTAATATATATAATATATATATATATCTATATTTATCTATATATATAATATATATAATATATATGATATATATACTAGATTTTCTTAAAAGTTTTCTCTTTCGACTTACAAATTTATGTGTTTTCTAACGAATCATATTCTATGTTAAAACACAGTGAGATGCGATTGGTTTTTTCCCCCCCCTGCAGTGCATTTGATATTTTCTTTCTTATATAAGTGAATTCTGAACAAATAAAAACCTTGCCTCGCTCTGCCATGAGCACACCTGCCAATCAGTGGACAAAAGCTGCACACAAGAGAACGAGAAACACTCACAAAGAAAACAGCAAGGCACTGCAGAACAAACTGCTGGGACCTAGAATAAAAAGGGACCTGGGCAAGAAAATCAATGAGGGATAAATGACAATGGATATAAAAAGCAGACATTTAAATGAAGAAAAATGAAAGGAAGGCAGGATGCAGGGAAACAGGATGTTAAATGGGATGGAAAACAGAATTGTAGAGACTTGCATGTAATTGGGGTGATCTGGGATAATACAGTAGTAACCCATTCCACTCCTCTATAGCTATTTTATGGGTGTGCACAAAACCGAAACCCTACCCCAAACCAAACCGAAAATATCTGACAATGAGTCCTATAGTTGTGTCTAGATGTTACTTACACTCTAATTTTAACCCAGAGAATAAAATGTATTTTCAGGGGCTAAAAAGCAACATAATCTTGAAGTCATAAGTAATATCGATAAATACTGTACAATCTTTAATAGTAATTCAATGGCACACCATGGAGATCTTTTTGAGTGCCTAATCCAAAATATGAACTAAATTTAAACTGAATGTGTAAAAATATGCATAGCAATTTTGCTGTACAGCTTGTCTGCCTCCCTTAAAACTTGTACTAACAACTACGTTTCCTACCCCCTTTAGACATATTATTATCACCCCGCTCCCCCAAGCTATAACAGATTATTAGGCTTTTTTTATTTGAAAATGTTTTGGACAATATCTCTAATAGGCAACTTCCCAATGTTTAGGCATGTTATATGTGCTTGTGATGTCAGTCTACTATTCCTTTCTATTTAAATCGTAAGGCATTATAAATAGATTAAAATAGAAATAAGTGAGTGTAGTTACCACCACTATTTGTTTTCAAACACACTTTCCCTTGACAAAGGTATGTTAAACATGTCAAAATATTAGCTCTTTTGAACATTTTTTTTGGTGTGTGATCCAAAAATTGTAATTCAAGAGTATTCATACCCTGACAAGGAAAAGATATTTGTCAATTAATTTTTGGCATGATTGTTTAGTGATTTTTGACCATTCTTCAACAAAAAATTGTTCCAGTTCATTCAAATTTCGAGGAGCTCTCTTGTGCACAGCCTTCTTCAACTCATACCAAAGATTCTCAATCGGATTTAGATCGGGACTTTGACTAGGCCATTCCAGAACCTTGATTGTATTCTTCATTAACCATTCTCAAGTAGATTTTGATCGTTGGATCGTTGTTGTGTTGGAACGTCCAGTTGCGAGGTAAACCAAGTTTTGTAGCGGGGGGTTTCAGATGACTGGCCAAGATCTTTTGGTATGCTATGGAATCTATTTTACCATGTATTGGAACTATATTTCCTGTGCCATTAGAAGAAAAACAGCCCCATGCTTGACACTACTTTCTCCAAACATAAAGACTATCAACGTGACCAAATAGCTCGATTTTTGTTCTCAAGCTTTATGAATATAAATAGTTTTCTGCCTAAGGTCTTCAGACAGGTCTTTACTTTTTCCCATATTGACTTATTGGTAATGACAGCAATCATCCTATACCTAACCCTTTTATACTCTCTAAGAATGTTCAATAAAAATCCAACATTTTCGAGACTTTTCTGCAATTAGGTTCTGCAATATCATATTTAAATTTCTAGCACCTTGTAGACAATACTATTATAGCACAAATGGTATGAATACTTCTGAATTAGCGTTTTTGGAGTTTTGGAAAAAAAAAAAAAAAAGAAAGAAATAATTGTAGGCATCCTTTCCTTGTAACTTGTTTTCCTCATCCACAAAATGTAAAACTTTTGCAGAAATTACAAAATTTCCATTGGGGTATACTTGAAAATTGATGTTGAACTATAACAAATATATATATAATATATATATCTATAGATCTAGTATATATATATATATATATATATATATATATATATATATATATGCAGTACTGTGCAAAAGTTTTAGGCAGGTGTGAAAAAATGCTGTAAAGTAAGAATGCTTTCAAAAATAGACATGTTAATAGATTATATTTATCAATTAACTAAATGCAAACTGAGTGAACAGAAGAAAAATCTAAATCAAATCCATATTTGGTGTGACCACCATTTGCCTTCAAAACAGCATCAATTCTTCTAGGTACACTTGCACAAAGTCAGGGATTTTGTAGGCATATAGTCAGGTGTATGATTAAACAATTATACCAAACAAGTGCTAATGATCATCAATTCAATATGTAGGTTGAAACACAATCATTAACTGAAACAGAAACAGCTGTGTAGGAGGAATAAAACTGGGTGAGAAACAGCCAAACTCTGTAAACTGTCTTGCTGAAGACAGTTTACCGTCAAAAGTCATACACCATGGCAAGACTGAGCACAGCAACAAGACACAAGGTAGTTATACTGCATCAGCAAGGTCTCTCCCAGGCAGAAATTTCAAGGGAGACAGGGGTTTCCAGATGTGCTGTCCAAGCTCTTTTGAAGAAGCACAAAGAAACGGGCAACGTTGAGGACCGTAGACGCAGTGGTTGGCCAAGGAAACTTACTGCAGCAGATGAAAGACACATCATGCTTACTTCCCTTCGCAATCGGAAGATGTCCAGCAATGCCATCAGCTCAGAATTGGCAGAAAACAGTGGGACCCTGGTACACCCATTTACTGTCCGGAGAAGTCTGGTCAGAAGTGGCCTTCATGGAAGATTTGCGGCCAAAAAGCCATACCTCTGCTGTGGAAACAAGGCCAAGCGACTCAACTATGCACGAAAACACAGGAACTGGGGTGCAGAAAAATAGCAGCAGGTGCTCTGGACTGATGAGTCAAAATTTGCAATATTTGGCTGTAGCAGAAGGCAGTTTGTTCACTGAAGGGCTGGACAGTGGTACACAAATGAGTGTCTGCAGGCAACAGTGGAAGTTCCTTGCAAGTTTGGGACTGCGTTTATGCAAATGGAGTTGGGGATTTGGTCAGAATTAATGGTCTCTTCAATGCTGAGAGGTACAGGCAGATACTTATCCATCATGCAATACCAATAGGGAGCCATCTGATTGGCCCCAAATTTATTCTGCAGCATGACAACGACCTCAAACATACAGCAAAAGTCATTAAGAACTATCTTCAGCGTAAAGAAGAACAAGGAGTCCTGGAAGTGATGGTATGGCCCCTACAGAGCCCTGATCTCAACATCATCGAGTCTGTCTGGGATTACATGAAGAGAGAGAAGCAACGGAGGCTGCCTAAATCCACAGAAGAACTGTGGTTAGTTCTCCAAGATGTTTGGGCCAACCTACCTGCCGAGTTCCTTCAAAAACTGTGTGCAAGTGTACCTAGAAGAATTGATGCTGTTTTGAATGCAAAGGGTGGTCACACCAAATATTTCCTTCTGTTCACTCACTTTACATTTTGTTAATTGATAAATATAAACTATTAATGTCTATTTTTGAAAGCATCCTTACTTTACAGCATTTTTTCACACCTGCCTAAAACTTTTGCACAGTACTGTGTGTGTGTGTGTATGTATATATATATATATATATATATATATATATATATATATATATATATATATATATATATATATATATATATGTATGTATGTATGTATGTATGTATATGTATATGTATATATATATATATATATATATATATATATATATATATATATATATATATATATATATAAACAAGGTAAGAACTTATGAATTCTGGAGGCATGTCCAAGCTAGTATAAGCATTTGATAGCTACACACATCCTAATGGCATCTTCAAAGAAGTCCAGTCCTAACGTTCCATTTAGATGTTTGCACACGCCGGGCTGTTTACTGGTGTTTCCTTCATTATGAACACAAGGACAGCGAGGCAGGAACCTGCTGACCACATTTGTTCAGGCAATTATTAATGTTTCATGTCTGCAGTGTTTTGTTTCATCTCGTGAAGTTCTCCAGGGATTGTTCTCAGCAGGTGTGAAATTAGCCTAAGGTATCTTTCAGCAAAACACTGCCATCCTCGCTTCATACACGGGTCAAGGTGGCAGCTGCTAGCCAGCCACCAGCAACACAAGTTTAATTTATCTTATCATTTTTATAAATGTGATTCTTCCCGATGACAATAACCTTACCAGCTACCGTAACATCTACTAAATAACTGGCACCTTTATGGCAAGAAGCAGCACTCAGCTAAAAGTAAAGACCCAGGTTTCCTTGACAGCTATTGTGACAACAAGATTTCTGTCACTGTTACCTTGAAAGGTATCCAAAGCACAGTAGAGAAATGTTTAGGTGAATACCTTTCCTGAGTGTGATTGGTGGTAGTGTGCCGCACATTAGGGTATAACTAACAAATGTGCAAAAGATGTATTTTATACTGTGGCTTATATTAATTCAGAATAACACTGCACAATGTTCAAAACAATGAATATTGCAAGACCCTTCTCACAGAATATATTATTATTTTTGGTATTTTTTGCAATACTGAAATTACGTCCCTATAATTTAATATGTATAACTTTGGAGAATGATTTTATTTTACATGTAATCAAAATGTTATTACAAAGTGTAAAACACAAGTATTTCTCACATCAAGTTCTTTGTTAATTGATAGTTTAACAGATAAGTACAGTTAAGGCTACAATTTTGTCACAGAGGTCACAGAAATCATGAATTTGAATAACGTGAAATCTTGGAAATTGATGTAAAAACACATTTGATTTGGCGCTTCCTTTACTTCCTTTTAAAATGCAGTATGCCGTGCACTGAAAATACAAATCTGTGAATATCTGTACATGGTTTGGTTATGTATGAACACAGCATTCACATGCAGATATGTAGGACAGCCAATGAGATTTGTAGCGGAGCGAGCAAGCAAGTAAATGAGTGGTGATGAAGTTAATGGGGTGAAATCTGATGAAAAATGACGACAGAAGTGCGCGCAAAGTGGCAAATATTACTGCTAAGCAGAGAAGTGAAAAATATCCAAAGTGGACATTTTTACTGAACGTGATGGCAGGATGTTTTGTACAGCATGCAACGCTCCTGTGGATTACAAACGGAAAGAAAAGCAAGCTGTGACAAACATATTGAAAGCGCTTTACATAAACGGAAGCTGCAAGCCGTTGAATCTGCAGTAGGAAAGACAGCCGTCTAAAAAAAACAGTGAGTGAGCTGCTTTCTGTAAAGACAAGAATGAATGCAACATGGCACAGAAGTTTACCGACTTACAGAGGCTTTCTTTACAACATTCTATCAGGATGGTGGAAAATTGTATGCTTTGTACTCTAAAAGTAACATTTAAACAGCAGCCGAAAGCAACAGTCTTTATATTATTGGTTTTGGTGGACTATATAAAAGCTCTTCGGTATGTTGATGTAGCTAAAACTACATTATTTGGTGACCTTTGAATGAGTTATTGTTTTGTTTGCCGCACCTCGTCTGTGAACTGAACGTTAATGTGCCAAAATTGTAGCCTTAAGTATAGTCACTAATCATTACAGGTGGAATAGATGAAGATATACTCTGCAGTACATGATGTATATGCCATATGGGAAATAGTTTAATAAAAAAAAAAAAAAAAAAAAAAAAAAAAAGATGGATTTGTATTTATTTAAATACAAGAATGCTGCCCATTGTTTTTTGTGTATTTCAGGCAGTAAGCTTAGAGAAGCAAGATGCATTCATTATACAGAAACCCTTTTATTACTCTTACAAAATGCAATTTAAGGTAATTTAAAAACAATTGCCCTAAGAAAGGAAAAGAGATATTCTCTGAATTTAATTTAAAAGACTGTCGGGTTTGATTCAATCAGAAAGGGTATCCTACAGATGACTGGGTTTATTATGCAAAATAAAACTGGTCCTACTATCTCTTAGACACATCAAGAACTTGTATTGCACATTGTAAAAGATCCTTTAAATAACGCTGATAGTTATTTTGCATCACATACTGGGTTGTACATGCTGAATGCAAAGAGGGCAGAGCTGTATAGACATGCCTTGGGCATATCAGGAGTGACCTGGTCATTAACAGGCTTTTGTTTATTGTGTATTAAAGAAATATGTTTATGTATTGCAACAAAATACAGTAAACTTTCCCATGAATCGGTCAAGTGAACACAAGATGGGTGGTAGTGTTAATAGGTTAACAATGGTCCATTGTTAGTTTTGGGGCTGTGTTATTGTTTGTAGCCCCAAATGAAACTGTGGAACTTTGCTATGTATGGTCTGTAGAAATAAGTATGTATGCTCTGAAGCAATACATGTATACTGCCTTCTGGCATACATTAATATCAATCGCACCTATGTATTTCTTACAATGTTACACAATGTTACAATTTTACACCCGAACAGGGACGAGCTGTGTTTGAGCTTAAGTACGCACCGTCTAAGAGACAAGCTATCAGGGTGTTTAGTGTGGCGCCACTGAGGGAGTCTGGCTCTTTCAGAGCAGTGGCTGCAACTTTACTCCAAAGCCATGGTGGCTTACATTCTTGTTTAGTCCCAGACAGGGGCAACATGGAATAATTCTGTACGTTGTAAAATGAAAGGAAAATGCTTTTCACTGATAGATTTGCATTTTTTTATTTTTTTAAATTTTTTACATGCAGCCTGACTTCTGCAGAATAGAAACCTGCTGTGTGTTATTTTTCAAATGTCATAAATAAGGCAGCTATATTTAAAACTACAAGCTTAATGAAAAGTAAAATAATAATCGGTTATTATAAACACACGTATGTTCTAGCCTACTGGAAAACCAACAACAAATAAAGGCTACAATAGCCAGCAAGCACGTGTGTGTGTGTGAGAGAGAGAGAGAGACCGAGAGAGAGAGGAGAGAGAGAGAGAGAGAAGTTACAACTGTTAATCACATCCGCCCCCTGTGCTTCAAAAGAACAAGCAATGTCTCTCTATAGTGTGTGCAGTCATCACAGTATTCTGTGGCTGTTAATAATGTTTTTTATTTTTTTTTTACCGTTATCAGTAAACGACAGTAATACACACTCAAATTCAGTCAATTCTTGATCGATAACGACCTTCTTGTTTGACAAAAAGGTCATTAACTGACAGAGTGGTAATTTGCTGCCAACAAAGGGCTGATAATCTCAGGAATTATCACTTAAATAGCTTTAGCTTTTACTCTCTTAAATCAAATGCAACTTGACGTTTAATGCAGGCATGCAAGCCTCCCCAACCAAGCTGAGAATAAAGATCATAAAGTTGCAGAGTAATATAAATCACCAAAAAAAAGTAACATTTCTTACTTAAAAGCAGCTGCTAAGCAAGCCTCTTTATACAGGACATACAGGAGCAACATCAATCTCTTAATTTTGGACCAGGGTTAGAGGGAAACGTAGAGGGAATAAAAAAAATAAAAAACATACAACAAAACGGAAATGTTTGGTTTATTTAAAAGTCATATTAACCAAATAATGTGGTTTACTTATTTGTTAGTATAAACAGAAGCAAAGTGTCAATTGTGACAAAACGCTATGTGTTAAAAATGACATACATAAACATGATTAGTGGAAATCAATCCTAAATCAGATATGGCCACCAACAGGCAATTTTTCTTGATTGACAGCGATGATTAAAATTGACTATAAGACGCAACAGAACAGAAAAAAAAAACAAAACGCACTCGTCGAAATATCCTAATTTCTACTCATATTACAAAATGTTTGTTCTCTATGACCCGGAAACCAAGACATCCTATAACCACTGTCATATATGAAAATGTACTTTAAGTCACTCATGTATAAAGACGCCCAGCATGAGGCTAGACAAACTGTTTTTCACCTGTGACTCTTGTTAACAAAATCTCCGGTATTACCACACAACAATGAAATACTGTGGCAATGACGACGCCATGTGAAGGTGTTATACGCTGTGTGTATTATGCAGTCTACAACCATTCAAAAAATGACTGTACCCCTACAGCTGTGGCAGCACTATAGTATCTAGGGATGGGAATTTTAAATGTTTAAACATATAAACTCTAAAGAAGAGGTAAAATGTTTAATAATATGCTAGACGTATAACAGGTCACATGACAAATGTCACTAAACGCATACTTTTTATGCATTAATGTTAGTAATTTATCATCAGTAGTCTGTCGTGTATGAGACTGCTCTAGTGCCATGGTAAGAGTGGACATTATAAAAAGGAAGGGGTTTGGCAGTTGCCTCCAAGTAACTTTTCTAATTGGTGCAACAGAAAGATTGACACTTGGGGGGTATGGCGTGGTATGGTATGAATTCCATGGTGGGTTAAATAACGTTAATGACCACCGTTTTTTTTTTTTCTGAGTTGGTTCTATATTTAAAATGGCATCTCTAAACAAAGGAAGCCACATTTGGAAGTATTTTGAGGAACCGGACGAGAAAACCGCGGTATGTATATAATTATGCCAAACAAAATTGAAGTACCACAAAAACACAAGTTCAGTGATTCAGTTTGAAATCAAATTACTGTGGATGGAGTTACTGATGGCAATAAAAAGTAAATATCCATAACAACATTTGCTCTAGATTTTGCCGAACAGGGAGTGATCACGTTCTCCCCGATGAGGACAGTGCGCGTGAATCGTGAATGCAGCAGTTTTGAAATCAATGTAAGATTATCCCAGTATTGTGCCGACCCATAAAACAATAACAGCGAGGCTGGAAAAACTTAAAGAAAATCGTGCTGCAGCTGTTCATACAAAACTTTCAAAAGGGAGAAAAAGTTACAATTACCACAGACTCTTGGACCCCATTCCCCAATCTTCCCATAGGGGGGAGGCTTTCTTCACTTGAAATTGATCTGTAAGCTTGTGGACTGAACAGCGGTTTATGTTTAGTACAGTTTGTATTTGTAAGTTGGAACTACTGCACTAAATTAAAGGACCCCTGAGACACAGTTCAAGCAGGCAGGCCAGGCATCTCTTTTTACAATGTATTGTAAAGTTGTGTGGATATGTGAATTTGAACACTCTATGTTATTTAGTAATACTTGACCATATACAATTAACTGCAGAAGGCTACAAACATTATAGTAATTACTTAATATATTACTTGATTCTGTGTTAATTTGGCATTTAAAATAGGACTTGTGGCAATGTTTGGGAGGTTTATGTACTCTAGTACAGTATGTAGGGGAGAGTGGCGTTTGATTTGAGTACTTGGAAATTGTAATGCTCAAGTACTCGTCTCGAGCAACAATAGATAAAAAATCCCACCGCTACTATCAAAGACCGCAAACTTGCAAACTTTTAAATCTCTGAGGCAGACTTTTTAATATCAGTCACAGTGCTCTTTAAAATTCCAAAATATTCCACCAGCAACTTTAATTACAACCATAAATATAAACATTTCAATATATACTTTGATTAGTTTTTTTTTTTTTTTTTTTTTTGAGATGTTAAAACTTTATTTGCTTATTTAGAGTTTATTTGCTTAGAAAATACTAACCAGGGCTGTCAGTGTCAGAATGTAATATAAAGAGTGTGTGTATGTTGGTATGTATGTAGATATGGTTTAAACGCTGACATTGCAAAGAGTTTAAACGTTCATAATAATTTACCAAAAGCACATCCCCAATAGTACCATCATTAAATGTCTCTACAGAATACTAATGGCTACAGTAGTACAAAACAGTATATATGAAGAGTCCTGTACAAAACGTAATTTGTGTCTGTTTAAGACTCGGTCAGTTGGAGTCAGAGTAATAAGATGGTGGGGATTGAGAAGATCCATTTAACACAAACTCAAGGTTGTTCGCCGATCTATAATGAGCTGGGTCTGTGCACCATCAGTGACTAATGACAGCTCAGTTGTATTGTGCAGATTAATGGATACATGTGGCATGTCTTAGACACAAGGGCTTGGCAATGGGGGAAATCGGTTCACTAACAGTTTCCATTAAATTGGAGAAACAAGGATTGCCCCGTGGCATAACCTCTGATGGCTTGTTCAACCAGCTGCTGCACTAACCCCCCACACCAGGGAACAAATTGCTTTCCTGGCAGGGCAGTGGGACGCTCGGTCATTAATAGATATGGATCTCAGCAAGCCAAGCCAAGTGAGAAGGCAATTTAATAGGAGCAACACTGTCATCTCAATTTAGGTCAATAACAAACATTGTCCCCAGGGCATTTCTGTTTTAACAGTCTCCACAACTGCACAATGTTCGACATGCTTTCTATATTAACGTTATTTTGGGGGGGAAAAAAAACATGTAAACGAGTAAGTCACAGAAGTATATAAATCTAGATTTGATGAAAGTCTCCACATTTTTTTCATGCAAGGAAACCATACAACAAATACATTCCTCGTCCATAAACTTCCCCTGACATTGTTATGAGAACAAATAGGCTGTTGAAACACTAGATGGCAAACTATGACTGTCTCAACACAGAAACAGACACAGTGTTAGTATTCTAAGCCTTCAAAGGAATATTAATGCATTCTAACTGAAGTCCTTTTCTCTTTCGGGATTAGGAGGCTAATTTACATTTTTAGCTCACACAGTGCCTTTGAAGCACAACAGTGAAATTTACATTATCAAAGCTTGTAATTTAAAGGCTCATTTGAGCATGCAAGACTGCCATCCTTAACAAGGCTGGGTCAGTCAAAATCTGTTACGGAAATGGCTTTGTTTTGGAAGTCTGGGATATGTGTCAATATTGATGAAATGCAGTGATATGCGGATGAGAAAGGACATATTGTATAAATTACAGTATTACTGTACCTAGTGTTATATCAAATACTATGACCTGTGCTTTATTTACCTTCAGATATTAAATGGTGCACTGGCTGTTTCAGAGAATATATAGCATATATATATATATATATATATATATATATATATATATATATATATATATATATATATATATATATATATATATATATATAACCCAAAAAGGTTAATGTTGCTTTATACTGTAAAATAGGATATCCTATGAAATACTTAGCGATCTTCAGACGTGTTTCAACTGGGAAATATTATTTCTTATAAATATTAACATTAGTTATGTGCATGTAAATACAAGTTTGAGAGATGTGTAACTTTTCTACAGTATTATAGATTTCTTTAACAAACGTTTCTTGAAATCGTACCCCTTATTTAATTTACCAAAAAAAATGTTTTGACTACGCTGTGATTACACTGTAGTAAACACAGTACTTGCAATGTAACAAAACAAAAATGCTAGGCACCCGCTAACATCTTGAGTAATTACACTGTATTTACAAACAGACTAAATTGACTGTTTACAATGGGATTACAAAATAACCACAATGAAATCATGATATAAGCACATTCGTTCTATGTGGTCAGATCCACTAGAGCCAGAATGGAGGTGTGTTTTTATGTGTGGCAGCTTGATGTCTGTGCAGTGTGATGCAGCTAAATCTTTCTCTTTGGAAGGCTGCTGACTGTGGCAGTCTTGTCAAGCATTACTGGGGCCTGGAAATTCAACTCTAAGAATAAAAACAAGAGGGCAGAGTTTCAAAGTGTTTACTTCAGTCGCTAGAGTTTTTAAAGGAGAAATCACTACCTAATATTACAAAAACAGGAAACAAACAAACACGACCCAAGGCCTACTGGCACAGCTCAGACCACCCCATTGCAGGGGACTTAACTGAGAATCCCATAGCACATACAGCAGTGTACTGCATATTAAGACACCTCAAAGTGTACTGTCTCTATACCAAAGTCACATTCCCTCAATATGCCATTAGGTCACAGGTCAATGAAAAGCCAACAACACCTTTAGCACACAAAGTTTAAATAAACAAAATAATGAGTCTGTACCACAAATAGTTTCTGATGCCATGACACCTGTGACGTGTAAAATTAAAGACAGCAAGGGGTTTCTTGTACACAATACACACAACCAAACCAAGTATGCAGTCAATATCAGATAGCTGTACCAAGTATGCAGTCAATATCTGATAGCTGTAAGTCTTCATTACCTGGAAACCAAAGTCACATAACCACATTATGGCAGCCATAACACACACAAAAAAAATTTTTTGTTTCTCTAAACCCAGATTAAAATAATGTACACTATACATTACATATTGCAACAATATGACCTGTCTGCGAGCAGGTTTATCTACAAACAGTAGACTAGTCACAATACTTCTCCCTTACCCTGTTAAAAAAAAGTGTATGAGATTTAACAGGTATGAAAATAAGACTCCTATTGCATAGCAGTTTCACCCATTCCAGGTTTCAATATGTGCTTGATTAGCCCCTGTGTATAGATAAGAAGCACAGGTGTGTCTTATTAAACTCATAGTAAAACAAGGAATACATCACACTACTATGCAAAGGGAGTGTTATTTCCAACCCTGCTTTAACATTTAAATGACAGGCCTGTAAACACAGCCTTTATTATCGACAGTCAATCTGTGTTGAATCGGTGAACTTAAAAGAAAATAAAAATGACGACAGAAAGAAGCCAAAATCGGGTCCAGTAACAATCATTACAATCACAGCACAGTACATCAATCAATCAGTCTTTACTTTACATAGCGCCATTCATAGTGGACCACCATCACAAAGCACTTAAGCACATCAGTAGTAAGAGTTATTATTGCTTAACACTTAAAGGTGGGAAGGTTTAGTGGGGATATGTTTAACTGCCCATTGGCCACACTCTGTGACTCCACTGACTGTGAGTGACTGGGCTACCCCACTTAAACAAATGCTGACCAGTCAGATAACATTGTGCAGTGGTCTCATGCTACTACCTCTCTGGCAGTGAGTTGTCAGAATGGAGGAAAAAATGCTCAACATTGTTATTTTAGTCAAACTACTGTTTGACATGGAAGCCCTGAATGGAAGCACACAGTGTAGCTCGGTTGCACTGTGATTATTCAAGGCTATTTGTATTCACTGTAAAGCAGCTAGCCAGAGCAGGCCATCCCCTGATTAATTGTTACTTGTTTCATTGTCAAATCCATGGATTCCATCCACCATGTACTGCCAGTGATCTATTTCCAATAGTACTACTATCAGCGGTTTGTACCATGGACATGCCAGTGGTTATCAAATCAACATAAATCAAAGTAAAGTACACTAAATTTAGGTTTAAATCCATGGACTGGCTCATTGACAGTCAGCAGAGTGGACTACGCATTGATGGCCATGGTTGAAGATAATGGTCTGTAAATGTTAACAAGACCCTGAACACCTTCTCAAGAATAAAGGATTGACAGCACAAGTTCAGGGGTGCTTGTTTCTGTGGTTTCAATACAACACTGACACACTGAAATCCTTTAAATGTGTGTGCTTTTGTGCTGGGCTTTGAACATAGCTCCATAACTGAGTGCAACATTATAGTTACAATGTTTTAGCTCTGTACTTCATGTTTAAAGTAAACTCTTCAATGTTCTTCAAAGAGTGGAGTTCTTCACATGATATGAGATCAATGCATTCATGTCTTTGCTTTCAAATGACTCAAAACTGATAGAAATAACTCATCCTAAATTACATTAAAGCTTAATGTATACACTTATGTAATGATAATGAACATGTTTATGTTACTTAAGTACAAACATGCTGGGACAACACAGTAATTATTCACTATCAACTATAAGTGAACATGTACCTCATTTTTAATTGCACAACCAATTACATTACCTAATAATATTTAATGCTTAATTACCTTTTTCTTAATGGAAATTAAAGTGATTTAAGAGCATCTAAAAGTGTTGTGATTGCAGTAGCTAGAATATTAGACTCCGGGCAAAAAGACTACAGCTTCAAATTCCATGAAGGCACAACCTGAGCATTTTGGTAGAAACTGGTAGACTGGGAAATCAGTAGATATCGCCTACACTATGCAAGCATGGATTTCTGAATTTAAAGGGAGGGTTGAACTTTAATAGTTGAACACCCTATCTTTATTATTTTAATTGTTGAACCATCAGGGTCTTTTTTTTAAATGTGTTACCATTAAATCATAAAATATACTAAACTGTTTTAACTTAAAAAATGTTGCCAGAATCTTTATTAAAACCTGCATTTTTACATGATGAATATTTTGCTAATGTACGCTACAGACATTGTATTCGGCAGATCGTCAAATGATACTGTATACTGTTTTTTTGTTATTATCTATCATTTAATCATAGTGGTACTATAAACCCTGTCACAAACTTAAGGAGTCTGATCAGAGAGCCTACCAAGAGGCCAATGGCAACTTTGCAAGAGCTACAGGCTTTTATGGCCAAGACTGGTCAAAATGTGCATGTGACAACAATATCCAAGCACTCGACAAATCTGGCCTGTATGGTAGGGTGGCAAGAAGAAAGCCATTACTCAAGAAAGCCCACCTTGAATCCCATTTGAAGTATGCAAAAAAAAAAGAGATTCTGTAGCCATGTGGCAAAAAGTTTTGTGGTCTGACGAAACTAAAATTGAACATTTTGGCCTAAATGCAAAGCATTATGTTTGGCGCAAACCCAACATAGAGCATCACCCAAAGAACAGCATCCCTACTGTGAAGCATGGTGATGGCAGCATCATGTTATTGGGTTGTTTCTCATCGGCAGAGACTGGGGCACTTGTCAGGTTAGAAGGGAAAATGAATGGAGCAAGTCCTTGAGGAAAACCTGCTGCCCTCTGCAAGAAAGCTGAAACAGGGACAGAAGTTTACCTTTCAGCATGACAGCGACCCAAAGCACACAGCCAAAGCTACACTGGAGTGGCTAAGGAACAAAAAGGTAAATGTACTTGAGTGACCCAGTCAGAGCCCTGATCTAAATCCAATCAAAAAATTTTGGCATGACTTGAAGATTGCTGTCCATCAACACTCCCCAAGGAATTTGACAGAGCTTGAACAGTTTTGTAAAGAAGAATGGTCAAATATTGCCAAATCTAGGTGTGCAAAGTTGGTAGAGACCTATCCCAACAGACTCACGGCTGTAATTGCTGCCAAAGGTGCTTCCACCAAGTATTAACTCAGGGAGGTGGAGACTTATCCAATTCTGATCTTTCAGTTTTGTATTTTTAATATATAATTTTTTTCTCAATAAAAACTTTTTTCCTCTTAACAGTGTGGAGTATGGTGTGTAAATAAGTGGACAAAAATCCTCATTTAAATGCATGAAAATCAGGCACTGACACAACAAAATGTGAAAAAAGTTCAAGGGGGTGTAGACTTTCTATAGGCACTGTAAACGTTTACCATAGAAAAATACATTGCAAACTTAATGTTGCACATTGAGGCAGGGTGATATGGTACAGCACATTGAAAACAAATTAATTACAAAAAATTGTTAAAAATACAGTTCAATAAACATTCAATTAGTAATTGAATAATCATTAAAATATGTTTCAAACAAACATTTAAAACTCACCCTTGCTGAACTATTTCCTGAACCCAAATCACGATAACACTTCAGCTCTGTTTATCACATAAAAATTCAATGCAAACTTGTGTTAATGCTGCATTATTTTTTAAGCTACTATGATACAACATACTTAAAACGTGGTAAAAGCACAGCATAACTGTTTGAAAAATACAATAAAACTATACATGTAATTAAATATTCAAATGCAGTATACTATTTTTTATTTTTTTTTGTCGACTTGTGTAAATACATTTTTTTGTGTTTCAATTAATGAGTCCTATCTGTTTTAGCAAGGAAAATGCTAACCTTCCCTTAAAATTCAGAAATTCGCACACGCGCAGCGTAGACGATACCAACGTATTTCACCATCTACCAATTTCCCTCGACACTGGAATGGTGTGTTTATTGGGTAATAAAGAACAGACTGTCATTATCCTCTATTGCTACATCACTGGAAAGGGTCACCCAGATGCATTTAATCTTCCCCAGTTTTAGTTTAGTTTTTTCACTTTGTGCCCACAGTGCTACCACAGGTACATCTCAATAGTGCAGCACTAATACAAAGAGAGACTTAAGTAAAGTCCAGGCCCCTTAGCTGCACAGAACACATCAATTTCACAGTGTACAGGTGGAACTAGTTCCATAGACATTTTTCTTGCTTATAGATTAACTTGTTAAAATCTGAAATGTGGGACGGTGCAGTATCATCAAAGCTTTTCTCCAGTATACCTGCGGTGCCTATGAAAAGAAGCTGACCCCCTGTGCTCTGCACTTTCCCTTGCAGTACTGCCTCATCTGAAGGAGCTGCAAATGCCTCCCCTGCGCTGCCAGTTATTTCTTTGATAGCAGTGAGCTGGTAGAAGTTGCTATTAGCAAAGTGCTCCCCAGCCTGACACTCCTGCCTTCAGCTAGACCCAGGCAAAGTTCAGACACCAACCTGGCTGCTTCCTCTTCTGGTATTTCCTCAGGAAGCTGGTAAGTTAATACCGCTGTGTGGAGATGTACTTAGCTACCGGTATTAGCAGGTAGTGCAGATAATACCTCGTGGTTAGAAGGCACATTTTGTTGGTTTCAAACATAGGACGATGGTGAATAATGTGCTCAATACACCACCACTACTGGAAATAAAATCCACTCTGTAGGGTATCAGCTCACCGAAATCAATAAAAGAAACAGCACAGATAAAATAAGAAAGCATCAGTGTCATGAAAAAGTAAATCATCATGATCTGAGGAAGCTTGGCAGTCCAGTGGTTAAAGAAAGGGTCAAGCAAGTCACTTAACCTCCTTGTCCTCCGCCCTTCGGATGACACGTATACCCCCCCCCACTCCCCCCCAAAAAAAGAGAGTTCTTATTGTAAGTGATTCTGCAGCAGTTGTGATCCATAATTCACAACCTGTTCTCTGTAAGTCGCCTTTGGATAAAAGCATCTGCTAAATTAATAATAATAATATAATAATAATAATAATAATAATAATAATAATACTGTACATTCACAGTATGCACATTTTTGGCATACCATATTGACGGACAGTTGTCTCCACATAACAGATAGACAGACAGACTGCTTACCCCACATCCAAGCCCACGTCTTTGTTCACACTCTAATCTCCTCTGTCCATCTTCAGGGAGCAGCCCAGCTCCACAGCCAGGCCTAGGGCACAGGACACCCCCCATCTGAAGCACACACTCTTCAGCCCCATAGAGCTGGTAGCGATCGTACTACATGAAAGACAGGGAGAAGAAGAGCCCATAAATTACTGACAAGGCTTGAATGTCCTTCAGTTTGCAATGAAAATGCCTGTTTTCAAGCTTTCAAGTTGTCGTTCAAGTCTGTTAAATTATCTGAATCATCGTTGGTTCTCAATAATGCACCCATCATGAAACTTGTAAACATGCTACAATTACGGCTTCTGACTTTCGGTTTTAACTAGGGCTGTGTCCGAAGGTTCATTCGCCAGCCAGAGATTCAAAGATTGTTTTAAACCTTCGAAGGTTCATCAGGCTCATTCACGCACTGTATGGTTTCTTCTTCTTCTTCTTCTTCCTGTTAACAGAAACTGTTTGATAATGTGTGAATAATATAAAATCACACATTAAATGTCACTCACATGCAAAATTCAATCTTTTGATTTGTATAGTGCATATTACGTAAACAGAAGTTGTTGTTATTAAAATCCGCTATCAAATTGTGATACATTATGTTCAACACTCTATGGTGCCGCTGCTGTGTGTGGAGCAGGGTATAATGATGTATTTTTAAAGTATGTTTATTCCATTTATATGGATTACCTGTAAAATAATAGGATTTGCAATCAAATATAAACAAGTAGCTATGGTGCCGTCACCAATAAATTATGCAAATTAGTACCAGACGGTTCAAACCTTCCTTCGGTAATGTGTTCCGAACTTTCGAAGGTCAAAATGTACCCTTCATTGCAGCCCTAATTTTAACCGATAGAAAATGATAAAACACCCCTGATACAAACAAATGAAATCAGATCATTTGGTCTGTGGCGGGTACGTTTCTGACTCTTGCACGCTACGGTGGCGGGTACATTTCTGACTCTTGCACGCTACGGTGGCGGGTACATTTCTGACTCTTGCACACTACGGTAGCGGGTACATTTCTGACTCTTGCACGCTACGGTGGCGGGTACATTTCTGACTCTTGCACACTACGGTGGCGGGTACATTTCTGACTCTTGCACACTACGGTGGCGGGTACGTTTCTGACTCTTGCACGCTACGGTGGCGGGTACGTTTCTGACTCTTGCACGCTACGGTGGCGGGTACGTTTCTGACTCTTGCACGCTACGGTGGCGGGTACGTTTCTGACTCTTGCACGCTACGGTGGCGGGTACGTTTCTGACTCTTGCACGCTACGGTGGCGGGTACGTTTCTGACTCTTGCACGCTACGGTGGCGGGTACGTTTCTGACTCTTGCACACTACGGTGGCGGGTACATTTCTGACTCTTGCACACTACGGTGGCGGGTACGTTTCTGACTCTTGCACACTACGGTGCCGGGTACGTTTCTGACTCTTGCACGCTACGGTGCCGGGTACGTTTCTGACTCTTGCACGCTACGGTGGCGGGTACGTTTCTGACTCTTGCACGCTACGGTGGCGGGTACGTTTCTGACTCTTGCACGCTACGGTGGCGGGTACGTTTCTGACTCTTGCACGCTACGGTGGCGGGTACGTTTCTGACTCTTGCACGCTACGGTGGCGGGTACGTTTCTGACTCTTGCACGCTACGGTGGCGGGTACGTTTCTGACTCTTGCACGCTACGGTGGCGGGTACG
This sequence comes from Polyodon spathula, assembly GCF_017654505.1. Taxonomy (NCBI): domain Eukaryota; kingdom Metazoa; phylum Chordata; class Actinopteri; order Acipenseriformes; family Polyodontidae; genus Polyodon; species Polyodon spathula. The sequence goes on along the minus strand of NC_054538.1, from coordinate 74,222,422 downwards.
TTTCTGACTCTTGCACGCTACGGTGGCGGGTACGTTTCTGACTCTTGCACGCTACGGTGGCGGGTACGTTTCTGACTCTTGCACGCTACGGTGGCGGGTACGTTTCTGTCTCTTGAACGCTACTGTGGCGGGTACGTTTCTGACTCTTGCACGCTACGGTGGCGGGTACGTTTCTGACTCTTGCACGCTACGGTGGCGGGTACGTTTCTGACTCTTGCACGCTACGGTGGCGGGTACGTTTCTGTAAACTTTAAATCAAGCAATCTGTTATAAGTATAATATACAGAGCAACAAAAGAAACTTGTTGGAAGAAGAAATGATCTGAACTGTCATTCTTTAGATATGAATAGAATATAATATATATATATATATATATATATATATATAATATATATATATATATTATATATATATATATATCTATATATATTAATGTTAATATCAGAAGACTGTGAACACTTCTGTTGTTCCAAAACATTTTGTTGATTGTTTTTGCATTTTCTTTTGTTCTACGTCGCCCCCTGAAAAAGATATATGGCCGTAAAAAATCTATTTGTATGGTAATGGATTTTTCCATCCATTAGCCATGGTGGCTAGTGCGTGGAAAAGTTCATTTCAAGCCCTGAGCGTATATCCAATAAACACCGGAAAAGCACTGGAAATGGTTAGTCAATTCATGTTGACTTAACCCCTTTCCCTGTGAAAAATAAATAAAATAACCTACAAAAGCCCTAATTATAATGCAGAGCTCTTTAGTGTTCCATATTTGCTGAAATTAATATGAGGGTCAATGAATCAACCACCTCAAGTGTAATTCAGATCTGCCGCTGTTTGGATAAGTAATATCGAGACTAAGCATTGCTGTTATAGGCTAAGGTGGTATTAAATGTGCATAGTATTAGTAGAGTCTTGTAATACCAAAAGGCAACCAAACTTATTTTAGTTTCCGGATCTGGTAGAATTTTTTTATCTAGTCACTTAATTAACATTGCATTCCACAATGAGTTTTAATCACTGTCATTCATAAATGCTGTTATCTTCAATGGAAATGCCCATGATGTTTCTGAAAGCTCATACAACAACAACTTTACATTTATATGGATTTCATATCTTTTCGTATGTGTCTTGTTCCATTTTGTATTGCAGTGTCTATGGCACTGTGTAGATGGAATACGAGGGGTGCTATACATTTTAAATTCGTTTTTTTTTTTAAATTGGTTAACATTTACATTTCAAAGGGTTTCGATTTTCTTCAAGTTTTTTTTTAATGAGTTCTATTTTCTTTTGTGTAATAAAAACAGGATACAATCACTGCGAGTAGGTGCTATTTCGAATGCCCTTTTATTGTAAGTGGATTAAAATGATTTTATATAATCTACTACTTACCAGTTTAATATCCCATATGTGTATTCTGTGTGGTTCTCAATTGCTGTTTCTGCTTATTCTGCTATGCTTACTATCTATCTAGAGAAAAAAAAAACTATGCTTCTGAAATAACAGAATAGCATACAGAACACGCACAGTAAGAGATTGAAAGGGTAATGAATATTAGGAATATTCAGATCAAACAGAATATTCCTTTAACTGTAGGCATAGAATTGGACTTTCATATGTTAAAGTATCAGACCTATAGAGCAGTATTTGCTGAGAAAGCACTCATTTTTTTTAACTCCTTTTGCAATATCAGGATCTGCTTTTCAATAAAGTGGAAATTATCAAGATTCATTTATCTGGTGTGCGATGTTGGCATAATGTTTGTGTATTATAAACACTGGACTATTTTCCATGTAAGTAAGAATGTTTTCTGGCAGGTATAGGGATATATGGTAGCTTACCATGGTTTGACCTTGAAACAGCTCATTATTTTGTGTGATTTACATACCGATGTGATGGCATTGATTGATCCCTCATACTAAGTTGCTATGTTCCGACACATAGAAGAAAGTGCACGTCAAGAGAAATCCAATTTGTAATCCGCTTTCCTTTTTGTATTAGGTTTGCATTCTCGTTTGATTAATAAAAGATTATGTGCATATTTTTGTCTTTCTACTGAAGTGACTGGCTTCTAACGCAAATTCGAAGTAATCTGTTTTCATGGAAAACTTTCATGGAAAAGAGATATATATTATATAATATAGAATATATATATATATATATATATATATATATATATATATATATAAGAATGAATGAATGAATGAAAGGGGCTGCTTATCATCTATAAATTAAACTAACTGAAGCATGGAGTTGACAACAAACAGCCACAAATACTTGTATATATAATTTTACACCTCAAAGGTACTATGTGTATTACGACCAGCATATAAATTAACAAGTGAACCAGAATCAAAACCAGCTATAAAAACAGCATGACCTCTAAATATGAAGAGTGATTCTTGCAACTTGCCATACTTAATGTATCTATTATTCTGGCCTCTTCTTCGCAACAGACTTCGCAATAGACTTCGCAATAATCTTCTTTGCGATAACAAGAATATCAATTTAACAAAGGTTTTCCACTCAAAACACGCTAATATTACTTTTACTCAATGCAAATAAAATATCTGTCCTAACCCAGTTTCCCAGGACTATTTTCAACATGAGCTTAAATGGTAACCACTTTTTGGGGCACTACACCTTTAAATACAAACACATTTCAACTTTCTCATAAAAAAAGGCTTTTGCTTTTAAAAAGTAAAAAAAAAAAAAAGTACATTTACAATATTATAGGTAATGTGTCGATACGGAAAACAACAAAGTGAAACTGTGTTAAAATGTATAGCAAAATAATATATCACTGTCAGCTATTCCACGTTTCTATCATTAATTTTATCTACTACTATTATTATTCTTGTTTAAAAATCGTTTTTTAAATCATTTTTATCAAACGATAAAGTCTGAGAGTCAATTTAGTGGGAAACTTACGTCAACATTGTAAGTTTTAGCCTTCATACTGGCATTAACTTTGGCTTTCAAGATACCACATGAATCATCATATACAGTGCCGAGAAAAAGTTTGTGAACCCCAGTGATAATTATGGAAATTCCATAGTTTTACCATGATAGCCTTCTTGAATCAAAACCAGCATTTTCTTAAATATCCAGTAGGGTTTATATTAACCAATGCCATGTTTTTTGAAACAAAATGATGTATGAATTAGACAAACAATGAGTAATTAAGATTCAGGGTATGTGAAAAAGTAACTGAACCCCTGGTTTTATCAACTCAATTAAGGGGATAATTAGAATCACGTGTTTAAATAATTAGGTAGATCTTCAGGGGTGAGTTTAGGAGGCCCCACCCTATATAAACATCAGAAACTTTGTGAGTTTGGTTTTCACCATACAGGTGTGTGGAAACACGTCATGCCATGATCAAAAGAAATCTCTGAGAACCTCAGAAAAACAGTTATTGATGCTCATCAGTCTAGAAAGGGTTACAAAACCATTTCTAAGGATTTGGGGCTCCACCAATCCACTGTCAGACAGATAGCCCACAAATACAGAAAGTTCAAGACCACAGTCACTCTACCCAGGAGCGGTCGTCCTACCAAAATCTCTCCAAGAACAAACCGGAAATTCATCAAGGAAGTCATAAAGAACCCCAGAGTAACATTCAAGGTTCTGCAGGCCACTCTCGACCTGGCTAAGGTGAGTATTCATGACTCAACTATCAGAAAAAGGCTGAACAAGAATGGTGTTCATTGAAGGACAGCCAGGAAGAAACCATTGCTTTCTAAAAAGAACATTGCTGCCCATCTAAATTTTTCCAAAGAGCACATAGATAATCCACAAGACTTCTGGAACAATGTTTTCTGGACAGATAAGTCAAAGGTATAACTTTTTGGCCTCCATGAGAAATGAAAACCAAACACTGTGTTCAGACAGAAGAATCTCATCCCAACTGTCAAGCATGGTGGAGGGAGTGTGATGGTTTGGGGCTGCTTTGCTGTCTCAGGACCTGGATGGCTTGCCATCATTGACACAACCACGAATTCTGCTCTGTTTCAGAAGATTCTAGAGGAGAATGTCAGGCTATCCGTCTGTGAGCTGAAGCTGAACCGAAAGTGGGTCATGCAGCAAGACAATTATCCTAAACATACAAGCAGATCTACCAAAGAAGGCTGTATAAGAAGAATTTCCATGTTTTAGAATGGCCTAGTCAAAGTCTGGACCTAAACCCCATCGAAATGTTGTGGCAGGACCTGAAGCAAGCTGTCCATGAGAGGAAGCCCTCAAATGTCATAGAGTTGAAGCAGTTCTGAAAAGAGGAAACTAGTTGAAGTCATTGCTGCTCAAGGGGGTGCCACCAGTTACTAAATCTAAAAGTTCACATACTTTTTCACACATGGAAATTGAACATCGAATCATTTGTGGATAAATAAATGTTGAAAAAGTATCATGTTTTTGTGTCATTTAATCAAGTTATCTTTATCTATTATTAGAACTTAGATTAAGATCTAATAACATTTTAGGTTTGAAACATGAAAATCCTAGGGGTTCACAAACTTTTTCTCAGCACTGTAATAATGATTGAAATGCCCCTCATTTGATAAAGTTTTCTCCCTTTTTAATTAGTTGTTCTTTTCTTTAAAAAAAAAAACTGAGCGCCGAAAACACTGAAAGTGTCATGTTGTTTAGAGCCAGGTAGCAACCATCTCTAAGGAAGTGAGCGTCAGTGACAAAACCCCTAAAGACCCATATAGGTATATGTCTTCTGGGAATAGTAGTTTAACTGGTACACGCTGAAAGGTGTTTCCAATCAGCAGAAATGTTGTTGAAAACTACAACTCCTGTCATCAACAACATGTTGCCAAGTTTTAAAATTTGTATTGCCATTATGATGTTTTTTTTTTGTTTTTTTTTTCTGGTCGCTTAATCGTCTACAGAAAATTGAATACGAAACCGAATTATGCAATTTCCATTATTCTGCACCTCACTCATAATCGAGCACACAGTAGCAGTGCTTCAGCCGAGATACTCCAATATATGTATGGTTATAAACTCCTGTCACTATTAACCACAGTACTAGCAGTAGCAGATCACGTGATCTCAGCACAGGTTTTAATACCCTCCCGACCCCGGCTGAAACACTGCTACTGTGTGCAGTGTTGCCAGATTGGGCGGGTTCACGCCCAAATTGGGCTGGTATTTTTTGTTTTGTGCATGAAATGGGTTTGGGCGGGTGCCTAATTTTTGGTCAGTTTTGGGAATTTGTGCGGGTATTACATTTGGATATATTTTGAATAGTTTTAAAGTATTAATTATATTTTAAACCAAAATACAAAGCTATATGACACACAAACCTTAGTATTTACATCACTTTTGCTAAATATTGTAATAACATGCATCAATGTCTGAGGATATGATGCACATTGCATTGTGTGTAGCGTATTACTTTGGGCTACAAACATTTTTAAAAGGCACAGTCTGCTACTAGGCTTGCAAATGAAAAGCTGTTCTCAGGAGTTTTACCTGATTAAAGAAAAGGAATGATTGATTGATTCGTATTTCAGGTGAATGTTTAGGTACCCTAGTTTTCCGTAATAAAAAACAAAAACAAACAAACCCCCGAAATTCTCTGCGTTACACACACGGGCATCCACTATTTAAATTAAGAGCTCGGTGGGGGGGGGGGTGGAGGATGGGGGGGTGATAGATGCTCAGAAATCGTATCCTGCGATAGGAGGAAATTCTCGCGTTACACACACGGGCATCCAATTAATTAAATAATTCTCGGGGGGGGGGGGGGGGGGGGGGGGGGTGAGATGCTCAGAAATCGTATCCTGCGATGGAGTAAATTACCAAAAAAATAAATTACAAAAAAATTTGGAGCTTTGAGAGAGTAGCTCATACTCAAACGGCAATGAACAGCAGTAACCCCGGCCTCCATATTGACTCTGATTATCCAATTCAGACTAACGAACGTCAAGAAATACAGAGTAACGTTATTTAATGTAATTAACAATAAGACACCTTACTGACCCGGGTTTCTTTGCTCTCCTGGTTGTTTGAATGTGTGAGTTCTTTAACGTCGCGCTGCCTTTCTCTGCCTGTAGTCTGCACACTGAACACACAAGTTATTTCACGCCATCGGGGAAAAAAAAAAGGTCCTGCCCAAGAATCTCAGGACAGCCGGCTTGTTATCCTTTTGATCAGCTTATTGTACTTTCCTATAGCTTTCAAAAACATGATATCATCACCCGAATAGATGACTCCACTGTACTACTGCGTACCGCTAACTGAGACAGTTAAGGTAGGGATAAGTTAAGGGTTTAAAAATAACTAAGACATAGATTTTTTTTGTGGCTTTCTCACTATTTATTATTTAAGATGTGTAAATTACTAACAATTAAGATTGGGCCATTTTATTATTATTCTGAGACCAAAAAAAAAGTCAAAGGTCAAATTTCAGGGTAATGCATTTTAACAAGACCAATATCTGTTTACATATTTGTTCTTAATACTTTTTTGTCTGAAAAAGATGACTGTACATTGAATTTTGTTTTGTGAACTGCAGCAAAGACATAACTCATTGGTTTTTGCATAAAAATCTTCTAAACATTTTTTTTTTAATATATAAATTTGTTTGCTTTCTATGGCATGCAGAAGAAAAGTAATATGGTGGCCTTTCAATTTTATGGCTTTAAAACATTTCTTCAAACAAAAAAATACATGTCTTCTGGCAAAATATGAAGATATAATGAATTATACACAGTAAAAAGCACTTGTGAGTAAGGGTCAGTCAGCACAAGGATTTCCAACAAGAAATCAGTTTTAAGGAATTGAGAAATGCTCTCTATATCTGTGTGCTTCACAGTTACTCTGTGTTTTAGAGGCAGTGTTAGCCCATTCTATATCTGTGTGCCTCACAGTTACTCTGTGTTTTAGAGGCAGTGTTAGCCCATTCTATATCTGTGTGCTTCACAGTTACTCTGTGTTTTAGAAGCAGTGTTAGCCCATTCTATATCTGTGTGCCTCACAGTTACTCTGTGTTTTAGAAGCAGTGTTAGCCCATTCTATATCTGTGTGCCTCACAGTTACTCTGCGTTTTAGAAGCAGTGTTAGCCCATTCTATATCTGTGTGCCTCACAGTTACTCTTTGTTTTAGAGGCAGTGTTAGCCCATTCTATATCTGTGTGCCTCACAGTTACTCTGTGTTTTAGAAGCAGTGTTAGCCCATTCTATATCTGTGTGCCTCACAGTTACTCTGCGTTTTAGAAGCAGTGTTAGCCCATTCTATATCTGTGTGCCTCACAGTTACTCTGCGTTTTAAAAGCAGTGTTAGCCCATTCTATATCTGTGTGCCTCACAGTTACTCTGTGTTTTAGAGGCAGTGTTACCATAATTTTACACTTACAGGCAGCGCATTTCCTGCTGTAGAGAGGTGTTAGCCCTACCTTAAATTAACATCATAATCTTCTCAGGAGTCATTTACTCGCCAGCATCAGTGTTTTCGTTGTGTGTGTGTGTGTGTGTGTGTGTGTGTGTGTGTAACTCGTCTCGACACGTAAGAGAGGGAGGACGCCTCTCGGAGAAAATGAGAGGTAGTCTGTTTTATTAAAAAAAAAAAAAAACTAACCGAATATACATATAAGTAAATGCAACACAGATCTAAAGATCAGTATATTAATTTGTACAACTGTGTTGTTTTTTTTTTTTTGTAAATTCAGATTCTTGCACCTATATATATATATATATATATATATATATACACACACACACACACACACATATATATAAAATAGTTATACATTTTTTCACTTTAATATTTTAAGGAAGCACTGCCTCCCTGTAAGGAGCATCCACTGCTACACAAGCTAAAGAATCCAACAAGGGAAATGTGAAAGTGACCTTTTCCAAAGTAAAGATTGCACTGTATCTTTCGAACCACTGTAGTGTACATTAATATGAGTATCTGTTCTACAAAGTCAATTTAATGCAAAAATGCTTTTTTTTTTTTTTTTTTTTTTTTTTTGGGGGGGGGGGGGTGCTCTGCCAGGTTGCGGATGTTGCAATTAATAATCTGTCGAAACTGACAACAAGAACAAAAACATGCGTCTCTTCTGCGCTTTCCTCCATTTGGGTCAGTGGAGTCGCAAAATACTCTCAGCTTCCCTGAAGACAGACAGATCTGTCTCATTAGTGTGTCTCCTTCAGGACACGCGGCTACTCGCTGTGAACAGTTAACTCACCTGCTCCTCTCCGAGGATTCGGAAATGATGAAGCTCTTTAAGAAGAGAGTCTGGACAGCCAGCTAAAGAGAGAAAAAGAGAAGAAAAACATGAAAAAAGGACTAGTGAGAATAATTGTGTGTGTGTGTGTGTGTGTGTGTGTGTGTGTATATATATATATATATATATATACACACACACACACACACACACACAAAGTACCAGTCAAAAGTTTGAGTACACCTGCTTGAAACCAGGTTTTTCATGATTATCTATGCTTTTAACTATATAAACTTGTCTATAAACATGTAATATTTCATTATATGATACGTGTACTTTTATAAGCTGATAATTATAAGTGAATTGCATTCAAAAATTAAATTTTTAAATGAAAATATAAATCTTGTCAATTTCAAGCAAGGGGATTTCAGTCTGAAACCCAAGTCAGTTAAAAGTCTGAAATGTGTATACCATGGTGTTAGAACACTGGCCTAAGTATAAAAGTGTCTTTGTTAGATGTTCTCTGGGTTAACTAGCATGTTACCTAATTAACCTTTTGTCACCAATTACTGTTAACAGGTGAGGGTCCATGATTACTATAAACATAGGTAGCATAGGCACAAGTTTGTCATTCCTGAATGTAATGGAGAAGAAAATGGCAAAATAAGCTCAATTAAGCAAAGAAAAAAGAAGTCTGTAATTACTTTAAGAAATGAAGGTCAATCTTTAAGACAAATCGCAAGAACTTTGCAAGTGTCTGTAACTGCTGTGGCCAAGACCATCAAACGATTTGAAGAAACTGGCACTCATGAGGACCGAACAAGGTCAGGCAGGCCAAGGGTGACCTAACAATCAGAGAATAAGTTCATTCGAGTCACAAGTCTGTGAAACTGGCGATTAACTACCCCTACCCCACCCCCCCAGAGGAGATTACGTGAAGCTTGCCTAACTGGAAGAATTGCTGCAAAGAAACCGTTGTTAAGAGTGCAGAATAAGAGGAAGAGACTTGCCTGGGCCAAAAAACACAGAAAGTGGAAGTGAGAAGTGGAAGTCGGTCTTATGGACCGATGAGTCAAAATTTGAAATAACTGGGTCCAACTGCCAAGTATTTGTAAGACGCAGAAAGGGGGAGCGCATGAGTTCTGCATGTGTGGTTCCCACTGTCAAGCATGGAGGAGGAAGTGTCATGGTCTGGAGTTGCTTTGCTGGTGACAGAGTTGGTGATCTTTATCAAGTCCACTGCAAGCTCAACCAGCATGGTTGAACATTGCTTTGATATTCCTTATGTTTTGTTTTGATATATTGTAACATGTGTTTTCATTTTCAAGTATTTACAGAAACGTATACGATATATATAATTGTGGCAGAGAAAGAGACACATTGTAGTATTAGAGGGGTTGCAGGACTACAATTCCCAAAATGACCAATGACTGCAAGGGAAACAGCTGCTGAAGAGACTTTTTAAACAACGAGGTATTGTGTTTGTGTTTTGTTTATTTTACTGGTAAACGGCTTAACTGTCCGGCTGTAGCTAGTGACGGAGGAAATGTTTTAGCACTCCAAAGCGGAGTTAGGTTTTGTTTTGTTTCCTTGTTTTTCTGTGTTGTAAAAAATAAAGTGCACACAAGTACTTAAACTGCAAGTTCTGTGTCTCTGTGATGAAGTGTAGGGTGGAAAATAAGCTTCTGCCATAAGGCTAGGATATATATATATATATATATATATATATATATATATATATATATACACACACACACACACAGAGTACTGTACTCAATATTTGGTGTGACCACCCTTTGCCTTCAAAACAGCATCAATTCTTCTAGGTACACTTGCAGGTAGGAACTTGGCAGGTAGGTTGGCCCAAACATCTTGGAGAACTAACCACAGTTCTTCTGTGGATTTAGGCAGCCTCCGTTGCTTCTCTCTCTTCATGTAATCCCAGACAGACTCGATGATGTTGAGATCAGGGCTCTGTAGGGGCCATACCATTACTTCCAGGACTCCTTGTTCTTCTTTACGCTGAAGATAGTTCTTAATGACTTTTGCTGTATGTTTGAGGTTGTTGTCATGCTGCAGAATAAATTTGGGGCCAATCAGATGCCTCCCTGATGGTATTGCATGATGGATAAGTATCTGCCTGTACTTCTCAGCATTGAGGAGACCATTAATTCTGACCAAATCCCCAACTCCATTTGCATAAATGCAGCCCCAAACTTGCAAGGAACCTCCACCATGCCTCATTGTTGCCTGCAGACACTCATTTGTGTACCGCTCTCCAGCCCTTCGGTGAACAAACTGCCTTCTGCTACATCCAAATATTGCGCTGTGTTTTTGTGCATAGTTGAGTCGCTTGGCCTTGTTTCCACGTCGGAGGCATGGCTTTTTGGCCGCAAGTCTTCCATGAAGGCCACTTCTGACCAGACTTCTCCGGACAGTAGATGGGTGTACCAGGGTCCCACTAGTTTCTGCCAATTCTGAGCTGATGGCATTGCTGGACATCTTCCGATTGCAAAGGGAAGTAAGCATGTGTGACTACCATCCTCAACGTTGCCCGTTTCTTTGTGCTTCTTCAAAAGAGCTTGGACAGCACATCTGGAAACTCCTGTCTGCCTTGAAATTTCTGCCTGGGAGAGACTTTGCTGATGCAGTATAACTACCTTGTGTCTTGTTGCTGTGCTCAGTCTTGCCATGGTGTATGACTTTTGACAGTAAACTTTCTTTAGCAACCTCACCTTGTTAACTGAGTTTGGCTGCCTCACCCAGTTTTATTCCTCCTACACAGCTGCTTTTGTTTCAGTTAATGATTGTGTTTCAACCTACATATTGAATTGATGATCATCAGTGCCTGTTTGGTATAATTGCAAAGGGTGGTCACACCAAATATGGATTTGATTTAGATTGTTCTTCTGTTCACTCAGTTTGCATTTAGTTAATTGATAAATATAATCTATTAACATGTCTATTTTTGAACACATTCTTACTTTATAGTATTTTTTCACACCTGCCTAAAACTTTTGCACAGTACTCTGTGTGTGTGTGTGTGTATGTGTGTAATATATATATATATATCCTTATTAAACTCAAACTTCTAGGTAAAGGAAGTTAAAAAAAAAAAAAAGAAAAAGTGCACATCTACTATACAAAAAAAAACTGATAACATGCCTGAGTAAAGGACATGATGAACAACAGGAGGGAAAGGAAATCTTGAATCTAGAATCGTACCTTAAAAAATAAACGGTATTGTATCCGTCATAGTGACAGTGGCATTGTTAGAATTTTTAGGGTCAGAAAAGGTATTCTGCTCCCTGATAAATGTTGTTCAATTTATTTTGTCCATCAACAAATAGAAAGCACTACTGTTCAAAAGTTGGTGGCTCAAAACCATTAATTAAGCCAGCGTAGCAGATAATTAACAGCTTCAATCAGAATATATACAAATGCCATTAAATCTGAAACCGTCTTTGGTCTGAGTGTGATAATAAAATGAAAGATGTTTGTAAGCATGTTCTTAATAGAAAACCTGCTGTCAAATTGCAGAGAAATATACACACATGCTTTATGTTTTTGTTAAGCTTTTTCCCTACCATTTTATGACGTTTATAATATGTCTGTGTTTCCTTCATCTCTACATCTCTTTCATCTTAATTCTAACTGCCTTTCATCTGAGTCTTTGAGGCTGTGACCAGCAGAGTTGAAATGGGGCAGACACTTTGTATTCTAGATTGAAATTATGTGTAGCACTGCATTTAGCTGAAAACCAGTTAGAGAATAAAACCTCATACATAATTCAGTGACGATTATAAAAATGATCCAGATCTCACTGGTAGCTATTTACCCATTAAAAAGTGGTTGCCAATCATGCAGTAAGTAGACACAGTACTGCTGTATTTTTTCTTTTTTTAGCTAGTAAGGAGGTCATGAATAAGGCCCTGTGAAAATCGTGGAAATTTTCTTTATAAATTCACGGTAGTGTCACGGGTAAAGTATCATACTTTGTGGAATGTGCACGGAAATATGTTATAAATTATGTGTACAGATTATTATTTTTTTTAAACAGTAAATATACAGATACATGCACTGACATCACAATTAACATCAAAGTTACTCAAGCATTTTACAATAGCTTGTGAAACGGTGTTGTAATTAACAGCATGTAGGTAAAGTGTATCTGCAGGACAGCTTTCACTTCTAGTACATCAAATGCATGGTCACCATTTCGGTCTTGCAAAACAAATACACTCTGTAACCCATACTGATCTTGGGCATCAATGGACTCGTTAGTGACCACTGACAAGCAACCAGACTGTTTTACCAATTCCATAATCTCCTGCTTGTGATACTCGCCAACTTTATGTTAGTATTCATGTCTCAGCTGGGCTGATGAGGGAATCACTCCACCATTTACTACACTCAGTCTTTTGGTTGTCCAATTTTTCAAAAGGGATATTTCCGCAAACAAACGCCTCTGTCAGGTCAAAATTTAATAAGTGGACTTTTGCAAGTAAATCAGTCACAGTATTGCTCTGGATTTCCGCCTTTCTCCTTCGGTGAATACTTGCTGTCAACAGACGAGTTTCGGCAGTGATCTACAGTAATGTTTCAGGACATACAGAAGAGCTTACCTCTATCGCTGAGTAAACTCCTGCTGGATACTGCTTTACGTGAGCGTTAAAGTGTGTAGCATTTTAATTTCCTTCTTAAGATTGCATATAGTGACATGTCAGTCACTGCACAGCACTGTGTGCATGGCGAATATTACTCACAGGCACACAGCAGAGCCTTACAGTTTCTTTAATGTGATTTTTTTGGTATGAAATACAAATTATGAAATCATTTTTATTTCTTAAGAATACTGTAAAAATCGCGATATTGGGTTAATTTCACGATTTCCGCACAGCCCGTGAAATCGCGATTTTCACAGGGCCATAGTCATGAAGGAAGCATTCCTGCAACTAAGGACATAAGGAGCTGTTACAATTTATACAAGAGCCGCATTTTTAGACTATTACTGTCATTACTGTAGACCATTTGAAATAAATATAATAATAAAGATAACATTTAGTATTTTTTGTTTTGTTTTGTAAGGCCAGCATGGCGCTTAATTTTTAACAAGCACTTCACCACTCGATTGCAACATCTATTACCATGGTTAATTAGCACACAAGACAGATGCTTCGGACCAAAAGCTGCCTGTCAAAATGACATCCCAATTAGACTGATAAAAACCACTGACTTCTCTCATTCACATCACTAACATTCAAACCCAGTCACACAAGCCATTACAATTTCTCTTTGAAGTCTTTTGTGGCACGGGTTGAATGCTTTAGGGTTTTTCTTACAGCAGGAAATTTGTGTTTCAATTTCAATTTCTTTCTAAATTTAAAAAGGGCTTATTCAGGATTACTGTATTACATGATAAAGATGGGGTATCACGTCACATGACAGATAATTTGGCAGTTTTATAGACCACATCCCAATTTTAGCCTAGTAGAAAATACACTTTGAAATCTCTTATAAAAGAGCAGCGAAATAAAAATAAAAATCCTTGAACAAATAAAAATCGTAGCATACAATTCCTCAAGGGTAAAAGAAACCCTAATGGCCAGTGTGACCAATTCTAAACCCACACATCACCACAGATATTTATTGTTTTGGCTGCTGCTGAATTTGAATACACAGTTTCCTTCTTGTATGTATTTACCATTATTTGTTGTAAAACGAAATTGAATGAAAAGTACAGGGGTATTAAGTTTCTACCTAGAACACGTCAACATAATAAATAAAATCATAACAGCTAACTGAGGGGGAAGAAACTACAAAAGGGTTTATTTATTATGCTTATTTTAAAATCTTTGAGTACAATTCATTAATATTAAATAAATCAAGGTTTTCATCAAAATCTTTTTTGATGAACATGTTGATATGGTTGTTACTATTAGCAAGATACAGCAGCCCTGTAATATAAATACTACTACAACAGACAGACCAGCAAATAAAGACACGCTGAATAGGTTGACCTTCTGCTTCATGAGTCTAGCAGTTATTTTGTAGCCCAATGTTAGCGACTTAACCTCTCGAAGGTCAACCTCCCCAGAGACCTTTAAACGATTGAATCTCAAGAATCACCACCGTTCAATGCTGGTCAATAGCTCTGTGATCTGAATTTGTTTGTAGTCAACTACCTACAAACATTAATTACACTATGTAACACAATTTTTGTTCCTGGGTAGTAAATGTTATTTCCTAATTGCTTATGCCTCAAAAGTATAGAAAATGGCTATTATTCCCCACAAACTTTGCTTTTGTGACCAGGACAGTGATATTTAAAAAATATCACTATTTCCAATGGGAAAATGGGACATAAAGTCAGAAAAAAACAACACATGAATCCAAATTAACATGTATTTATACTAAAGTAATACAAAAATGACTACAAAAGATTTAGAAGTGAGCAGTTTTTCGAGATTTACGATTATACTGTAAATAGTGGCTCAGTTTCCCTCTGAGACAGACTTAATAAATGCCCCAAATCAGAGGAACTGTTTCAACTCTTCAGTTACTAACGACGCTTCAGGACACTTAAATGCTAGTGGTGCAAGATTTACAGGATGTGCATTTGTTTTTAATAAATAGTTTTGTCACGTTTAACTAGCCTGAAAAAACAGCACAGATTGGCTACTGTAGGTCAGTTATGATCCACCTTGGACCAAAACATTATTAAACAGGGAAAAAAGGGGTTGAATGTTATATTTAACGAAAATAAAAGTTATTTTCACAGTAAAGACATTTGTGTGTCTAATCCTTATGTGTGCGATGTATAATAAGTTAATATGTCATGTGAAGGGTGTCTCTTATTATATAAGAGATATCATCTCGCGCAGTTTGTGCAGCCAGAACCACTCAGCTTCACTTCGAGGTCCTCTCGCTCAAACTGCGTGAGGTGACATCTCTTATACAATAAGAGACACACTTGACATGACGTATTAACTTATATATAAGGGTATTATAGGAAGCCTTTCATTTGAATTACACTCATGATTTATATTCACTTAGGAATAATTAACAAGAATGACATAGTTATTAATATTATAATTATCTGTGATTTTCTATTTCCCAGTATGGTTAGATTATGATTGGGATGTAGGCTAGGATTAGGTCAATTAAACAATACAAAATGTGATAACAATTGTAATGACTGGTATTACTACAATTATCTCTTTTAATTAATAACTTTTTGTATGAAAGATATACGTTAAAATGCGAATGTAAGATGTAAACATAATGTCCGCACTGAGTAAATATAACTGACTGTGAAACTGTAGGAATGAAGCGTTTTCTATTCTTCAACCTCTCTCTTACTGATTCATTGCAGTCCTGATCCCAGAGACTGTGAACATTACTACTTGTCACTAGTTATTTCCCCTGCCTAACCTTTATGTCCTTCAGTCAATTTCTTGAATAACAGCTCTTCCAAAAACAAATGACACGTAAGCTTATTACATTATACCAGGTTTTTCAAATTCAAAACTGATAACAAGGTCAAATATATACATATACTGTAGTACCAGGGAGGAATTTAAAGTAGGCCATGATGCATATATAAAATACGACCTGAGACAAAAGCAGTGTCTCTTCAGCAGAGCGGGACACGGGAATGTAACTTAAGTCCTGTCCCATCCTGTCCAGTCAAAAAAAAAAAAAAATTCCTGTCCCATCCCATCCTGTGATATACAGAAATACACTGTTATTTGAAGGTACTGCTATTTTTGTATTCATGTATAAAATGAGGGTTTATACGGTATAACTATACTACTAGTTATTTGTTTTAAGTTTTGTTTTTTCAGAAAAAAATACAGTGCAAGCACAGGGTCTTTACAAGCACAATGTGCAATATAATGATGTAATATATAAATTCCGTAATATAAAAACAACTTTTTAGAGACTTGTGCGGCAGTTTCAGTTTCTAAACTGGTTACTAAGCAACACTGCTCAGAGATTTTAGTATGTCAATGCCACAATAAACTGTCAGTGAAACACAGTATTAAGAACCATTAATTTATTAAACAAACAAACAAAAAAAAAAAAAAAAACAACACACATGGTATTGAAATAATATTTCATAAACTTTATTTATTTATTTATTAAAAATCGTAGTATTATACATACCCCTTCAATGTAGCGCCGTAGAAGAACCTCTAAAATCGCAGCCGTTAGCATATCTGCATTATGATTAGGGGTAATATTCATAAAACCCAAAAATGTGCACAACCTTAACATACTGTACATATGTGTGTGTGTGTGTGTGTGTGTATATATATATATATATACACACACACACACACACACACACACACACACACACACACACAGAGAGAGAGAGAGAAATGTTAAATACATGCCAGTAGCAATCCACAGCGTTCGATTATTCTACTAGTATCAATAATTCCTGTATTAATATTGTAAACCAAAGGACTGGCATAACTATACAATTACGGGTAATATGAAATATTGTAAGTATCGGTCTGTGTTAGGGTTCTTTATTAACCGTTCCGTATTGCCAAGATGCCGAGTCTCGGCAGACATTACCGTCTCTTCGGTCCGTCCGCGTTGGTGTCGTCGGAGTCTGTCTCCAAGTATGACCCTTCTGATTAGGAGGCAATTAGGCTACTCTCACTTTCACTGTCGCGGTCAGGCACACTGGCAGATGCAAGGAGCCTGCGGGTATCTCCCTCTATGAGGTCATAGTCTCCTGGTCCCGAACTACAAGATCACCATTTTCACACAGAAATGCAGCTACTGTGTCGTCTCTGAAACAATTTAACGAGTGTGTAAAATAGCCTTTCACACAGCATGAAATTGCTATATATTGCTAATTCTATACCGGTGTAATACCGTCATAACCCTTTCACACAACCAAAGAGATTGTGCAAGTACAACTTTCAAACCTGTCAGTCAACAGATTGTTCTCATGGCAACAACGACTCTTCCCGTGCGAAACTTTGAAACACTGACATGACCTAACACATGCACGCAGTGCTTAATTTGTAAAGAAAGAGGTGCGGGGGCGCAAGCAATGACAATAATACCGACCCTAAGAAATGCATATTCAGAATCATAACACATTTATTAGAAAGAGTATTGTACGTACTAGGGTTAGATGTTTACAGTCACATATTCATATAAAAAGTAGTAGTGCGTGCAGAGAAATTAATTAAAGGTAACTACAGGACAAATCATTTTTTTAAAAAGCCTGTATACATGTTTTGTTGTGGTTTTGCATTTAAATGGTTTAAAAAACAAACAGACTAAAAGGCATTCAGAGGCACTCTAGAAAGAGGACATTAATGAAAAAAAAAAAAATGCACAACCCAACAGGAACACTGTTTTGACCCAGGGTCTGCACTACTGTAATCAGCGAAGTGTTTGCAACAGAAGCCGCTGCTAGATTACAAAATGATTAGTTAAACTTAGACTAGGTAGTTGTTAACTTAGTATGTTTTTATTCTCTATTGATTGAATTATATTCATTGAAAAAAGCAAGATAACCAGATCGTTATTATTTTTATTGTTTTATTTTGATGTGTACTACTCATTTAATCAAACCATGTAGTGTAAGAAGTTGCTTGTCTCGTTCATTACATTTTTCAAATCAAGTAAGCTTATTGTTTATAAAAAAATCACAATGGAGTTGCAGCCAGTGTCACATTACTTAAAGGCACTCAAGCTGAAATCGTAAAGTAACTTAAAGTAGGCTACAAACATGGCAGATCCAAAATTACTGCTCTTTCCAAGAAGCATACTGAATTACACATAATGAAGACTTTTCAGGTTTTTATTTTTAATTGATTCGTTTTTTCACACATTGAACATGTTGAGTAGGTTGTGTAGATGAAAGGAAAAAAAATCCCACTTAAATGCATCAAGATTTCAGGTTTCAACACAAAAAACTGTGAAAACGTCCTATACTTCCTGTATCAGAACATGTAAAACCTGAAGACATTTAAAACCGTGAATGCTGCTACAGAGTAGTCAAGTGTCGGCATACAAACTTTACACTGCAAAAAAAAAAAAAAATAATAATTGAAATCTAGAATTGGAAGTGGCCCAAGCAAAATTCAACCCCCATTTCCCAGTTGTGGAAAATGTAAAGCCTGATGATTACAAATTATTCTGCTATTGCATCCCTGTCTCCACAGACTATCACTTAATTTTAAAAGGTACTGCAATTAGCATTTGAAAAAGACAGTTTAGAGATTCAGATGCAATAAATTGACTCTAAACGCTCAGCTCAGCTACTTGTATGTTTTGGCAAGAGACCCAGAACATGAATCTTTTATTGCTGTCAAGTGAACCCTTGACTTCAGAACCGAATGTTGCTTTGATCATATACATGTATATGAGATTAGGCAGGAAACTAAAAGCTTCTAACAATAACATTTCTGGGTCTTAATTGTAAATTCTAGGTAATGCAAAACTTTTGGCCAGAGCTGTACATAGTCTAGACCAGTGCTTTTCAGCCTGTGGTAGTGTGCCAGTACTGGTATGTAACAGGCTTGCAATTGACACACACCGGCAGTTGTTCTTCATGGCGATATGATTCCTCAACCACAATGCGCCCTCAGTCGCACTATCATAATGAATCAATCTGTGTGCACCACTGATTAACAGAGACAGGAGAAATTATGATGAGAGCTATTTTTTGTAAACTTTCAAAGTTACTGATGAGTAGAGGCAGTCAAAATCTGCGGAAAGCAGAATTCCTCAGAAACTGCAGAATTCACAGGTTCCGCAGAATTCACAGGCTTCTGCGGAATTCACAGGCTTCTGCAGAATTCACAGGCTTCCACGGAATTCAAAGGCTTCCGCAGAATTCACAAGCGTCAGTAGAATTCAGAAGTCTTCCAAACGATTTGCCATATTCTGCAACTACATCATCATCATAAGCATCACAGACTGTTAAAGTGACCTGAAATATATAAGTTAGCTGTTGGTTCTAGTTTTGTTAAATTAACAGATGCTTTCTCTCCTTCAGAAAGTAGGACTTAATTAAAGTCTCATGTGATGTGATGTGGTGATTTTGTTTGACCGTTCCTACAGGTTTTACTGACAAAAATGTACTTAACCCAGACATTGTTTGATATGATTGTTTTCTTGATTTATATTTTTATAAGCCATTCTTACTACAAATAATAAACACACAAGACGCCCTGCAGAACACTCCGCAGATATCTACTTAAAATGTCTGCAGTTTTTTGCATATTTTCCAGCAGATTTGGACTGCCTCTACTAATGAGGAACTAAAGCAGCCACTCTGTGTTGTTGATTGTGGTGATCTTGTCAAATGATTAGATGATGCATCACTTTTTCAGTGAGAAAGGGTTGTTCTGGGGTAGGTCTCCGTTTTACAACAGCCGTTTAAGATTGCACTTAGTTACTGGTACACCTGGTGGTAACTGCTGGAAACTTGTAACGCCACTGGTCTAGGCAGTTTATGCAGTTTTAATTGTCTGGAACCAAAAAATAAAACTAAAAAAAGCCATGCAACCAAAGCAGTTAGAGAGTGAAAGGGCAAATCAGTGACTCCTTCTGTTTGCCTGCCTAAATAATTTATTGGTATAAAATGTGCCCCACTGCTGGTTTATCATTTTCTCGTATTACAACAAACATGCAGTTTATATCTTAAAGTGGGACGCAAAAGCCTGAGTACCTACTTAGCGGATTGAGCATAATCAAATAAGGAATGCCCTGAAAGATCTGTGCAAATGCAATTATCTCATTCATATAGTCACACTGTTTTCTTTCATATTAATTTTATTATGCAAATATATTATTAGACTATTCTTAATCAGAGAGATGAGCTGGGATATTAAAACAGGGAACGCCTCACTTTGCCTAAATGTAATTAAAGATAACTATATCTATGGTTGCACAGGCAGCAGTCCTGATAAGCTGCATACCTGCTGTTTTTACACATAAAAAAATCTGAAATGCTCATTACATTTGTCACTAACAACTGCATCTCCCAGAATACAATGTCATCAGTTTCTAGGAAACTGTACACAAGAAAAAAAACAACCAAACAAACATTAGCTAATCTCTGGCCAGCTCTGTTGTCTTTGTAGCCAATCGCAGTAAGAATAAGAAAAGTTCAAAGCTACACAGGTTGAATTGTAAACACCCCAGTCCAGCAGCAAACCCAATTGGAACCATCGTCAGAGGCAACTGATAAAAAAAAGGTGCCTTAAATATTAAACAAAACTGTCTAAAAAAAACTTATTAATGCATTTCTTTATTTTATGTATCTGTATGACGGTATATTGGAGTCTTAACATGTTCACTGAGTTTAAGAATTTAGTGTTAAAATATAATTAACATAATTAATTTGCAGTCAGTGTGATACCTCGAAAAAATGTGCTGTGCCGATAAAGAATCTCATAGAAAACAAGCGTGGTTGTATAGAATCTAAAAGTATACTGCAGTTAAAATGGAAGGCTCTTTTTCAATGTCTACCCCATTACCATTAAAAATTGTACATTTATTGAGACTCATATCTTCAAGGTAATGTTGCATTTTACCCTATGAATACTCTCTCAGTGTTAAAATTACAGAAGTAGTTACTCCCAGACACAAAACCTTATCTGGAGCGCTGTACACAGGGAAGACAATGGATTTACAAAGTGTGATAAACTCTTAAGATTAACTTGCTCAGACACTTTAAATCCCCACTCTTTTGCTTTCATAGCGCTGGGGTTCAAAAACACTGAGAGATTGCAAGCTGCTGCAGGTAAAACGTACAGTCTTGCTAATAGTTTTAGAAAATCATTAATCAGCAGAACCAACTTCAAATTACTGATACAGTTGTCCTTGTTTACTGTCCCTCTGCCTTACATCACATGTCTGTTTAACTCTTTGGACAGTAAAAACCAGCTGCTTTTTTATACATAGAAATTACCATTGAGGTACTTTGTTGTTAAGAAAAAACAATTAACATTACACAGTGGAAGAGTCCACAATTAAAGCATATATTGTGTTCAATAATAATAATAAATAATAATAATAATAATAATAATAACAACAACAACTTAATACTTTAAACATATTATCCAAGTCAATAAACTTCAGTGGTCTTATTAATCAGTTTATTTTATAACAATGGGTCTATATGCCTCTGAATCTAAGTACCTTCTTGATATTTTTGGGAGATCTGGGTATGCCATCTTTATGAGGTCCTTTTGACAAATCAAGTTTACTGCTGTACGATAAGACACCAGTTTGCTTTGCTCTGTGTCTGTATAATTTCAGATTTTAACATACATTCCACATTCTCCAGGTGTAGAAGTTGAGGTCTCAATGAAACCAGTCCTGAGGGATGGCTATATGGCTACCAATACAAATGAGACACACTTGGTTAATGTACTACTGGATTAATGCCTTCAGCCACTACATTAGCTCACGAGCATTGCCGTACAACAACATTTTCAGCAGCATCCCTGCAAGGCAGGTCCACTGGGCCATTAACTCACGTAAATTATTTTGTGTCCCAAATGGTTTTCAAGCAAATACATCACTTTGTCCTATTAAAACATACCCCACCAGGGAAAAAAAAAACAACTATTTGAGAAGCTGTTATAAAATAAATCCTCTTATCTTACAAAGGTTTAGGGAAAAATGTTGGGACATTTCATGGGAAAAGAGGACTGTCTCTGTAAAACCTGGCCACCCAAGTGACTTTAAAATGCAGCAGTTTAATACACCACTGTGGCCTCAATAGCTCTGAGAATCATCTCTCGCCTCCCAGTGCATCACACCAAGTACCAGAAACATCTCCCCCCTGTGATACTCTTTCTTACATAGTGGGGGTATGCACATAGAAGTGGGGCAGCTTAATCACTCAGTGGAACCATTAACCTGTGGTGGGATCAAATTCAATATTCCAAAAAACGCACAACTGATAAAGTCCCTGTAGGAATGAAACTGACATTTTTGTATCTGTCTTACAAACAAAACAAGTAGTTCTGTGTGACTGCCAACGGCACATGTCTACAGGATATTTCACAGCATGCCAGTTACTTATACAGTCAATAATTCTTCAGACACAAATTTATTGGTTTTCATAACATTTCTGAAAACATATAATAATCCTCTAAACTTAAACCTTTTCAGTGCGTGTCAAACCTTCAAACTGCAGAAACAGAATCAATTGACATTTGTAACATTGATTTCAATGGTGAGTAATTAGCAGCGTGTCGCTCCATCTAGAAGCAAAGGCTCCAGGAACAACTAAGATTCCAGAAGCATCTACATACAAGGCAAACTAGGCTATTTACCCAAAACCTTGAACCTATTGCTAACCTTAGTCATGACGCCCTCTGAGAATTTAGTACGAATCGATAAACTACGGTTAATCACTGGTCCAAAAACATAAATACAAATGTTGTTGCTTTGAAATACTCTTACATCTGCATTTTCTAAAAGTTTAAATCTCTTTGCCAATGTCTGAGATCTGATACATGCAATAGATAAAACCTATAAGCTATTTTAACCTATGGCAAGTGTGTGTGTGTGTGTGTGTGTGTGTGTGTGTTTTCAACTAATTATTACTAGCAAGACATGATTTCAGAGCTGTATAATATTATCTTAAACTCCTAAACATTTACAATAAAAAAAAAGAAACGTTTTATTTTAAAACTATTTTGCTCCAATTTAGTACGAATCAGCCTAGGTGTGAAGTTTCCAGTGACCTAAGAAAACATAAAAACGAGTATTTTGAACAATAAATCGATAACTTGCAAAGTCTTAATTATCTATTGTACAAAAAAATATTCCTGATAATCTTATTAATAGCAATATGCGTATTTCTGACTGTCAGATAAAGCTAGAAAGGGTCAGTGCCACTTTACCGAGATGTTTCATTCCTCTCTCGTCCTGCAGACAACTTGAAAACTTAAAACAAAATAAAAAGTCACTGGTAGTCTGTAATAAAAGATGGTATTTTGCAGTCTTTACTGCTTTTGGTTCTTCATTACTCCCTTAAAGAAAATCCAAAACCCTAACCTTGAACCAGCAGCTTTAGTATTTATGCTACCTGTTCAAAAAGCCTTTATAAAAAATTAAATATACACACGACTTAACGCTGACACATTCAGCCCGGATTCAGGATCTAGAGTAGAAACAGGCAACCCTGTGAGTATCACTGTATGTGGATGGAATTGACTGTGTGTCATGCAGTTTGAATGGCCTTGATAATTGTTTGTCTAGAAACAGACCAAGGACAGTTTTAATGAGCATTTCATAGACGACTTGCAAGCAGTGTGTCCACTTGAACCAAATTCTAAATGGACGGAGAAAGCCAGTTAAAAGTAACCTTAATTTGCTGGGAGATTATGGCTCACTAACTGACCTGGTACTGTAGTATCACATTTTAGTAGTATTACATCTTTATACATGATGGTATAAAGTCCATTTAAATTGCATATGTGTCTTAATATATTCTATTCACAAGTACCAATGACAAAACCAAAAATATTGAAGCAACATTGACTGGTCTCCCTCACTCCGTTCAAGGGGATGGGCCACTGTGGTGCCCACACTGGTGAAGATAAATCATATAAGTGACTCCCATCTGGGGGAGCTCTCTCCTCTCTTTACTGCTGCAGGAATCAATCTTGTCCAGCCCTTCTTATCACACATGCAGCCTGTCTGCATTCTAGACTGCAGAGCTGCTCGTGAAGCTCTTTATTCAGCCTGTTAATAAAGCGCTCTTCTGGGTTCACCGCAATGACTTTATGGTCTGCAATTAACTATAATGGTGCATAAATTCCAGCCTTAGAGGACTTGTGAAGCTGCCCTACATGCCACAGGATAATGGCATCTTTACAGCATGAACAATGTGCCCCCCCCTGCCCCGTTAAAAAATGTGGAGTATAAAGCTGAATATCTTAAAATCAATATGGTTGTTAAAAGCGGAGATGCAGTGTATATTTAGGGAGTTTTGGATAAATATATAAACTCGAAAGACTTAGCTTGTTTACCTCTGGGTGCTGTATCCCTAACAGATTTCAATGGTAATACGAGAAATGAAAACCGACTGGTGTACTTCAAAGGCTGAAGGACAGTAAAATGCACCTTATCAAAATTTCTGATGTGGAAAGACTGTATCTCATACTACTTTCTTAGCAGTTTATTTATTTATTTTGTAAAAAAAAAAGGCAGTTTGAAGAGATAATAAAATACTTTATATATTAGTGATGGGCACCAACATCGATATTTTGATTTGATGTTGATATTGTTTGATATCGATAATAATTTCCATATCGCAATATCGTGAGATTAAAAAAAACAAAGTCAAGTACGCTTGCAGAAACATACTCTAAAAATACAAACGCAGTATGATCAAGTTTATTTTATATTTAGATAAAACAAACCCTATGCATACCAATCAGTAGGTTAGTCTAGTATGCAAACACCACACTAAAGTATTATTTCACCATTTTATTCCACTGATTGATGTTTAGGCACCAGATGCTATTTGCATGCTGCATTAAGCACTATTGGCCATCCGTTTGGCATTATTTTGAGATATGCGCATGTGTCTGCAGTTCATTGCATTTTTTCGTGTGCTTACTTACACCACTATTAATGAACTTTCAAATGTCAACTTTCGGTAATATAAATTTACTTGTACTTTTAAAACATCAAAACACGTCTCAAAATTTGGCATGACATCGTACTTAACATTTTTAGAGGTGTCGTGAGTCAGCATTTATATGCAGAGCACCTGAACATACAGTTACTTCCGGATTGGCTAGAAAGTATGTGCGCAGTGAAGTATAGAAATATTTTGGTTTTGAGGTGGCTGATGAGGGAATAGTAAAACCATATAACAAGACCTTGTTTTTCTCCATGGATATTGTGAAGCAAAGCACCACTAAGTCAAAGTACGTTATTGCTTTTCATATGTAAATATCTGTTAACGTCTATATGTATATATGTTTGATATTGTAGTTGTGTTATTATGTTTTTCTGTACTTTGGAAGACTTTGGAAGGGTGCTTAAACTACGCTCACATTAATCATTTTTAATATCTTTTATAAAAGAAGAAGCCACTATTGGAGGGTTATACCCAAACAAAACGACCTGCACACGACCTGTATTTAATTTCACTGGCGTGGTAAGTTTGGTACTCAATGGCAGCTACCACTGACCACTAATAAATACCCTATTTTTCTTGCTACAGTGCAATCCTTCCTTGCAAGTGCTGATCAGATCACTTTAAATGAGTGAGCAGCCAGTGGTAAGCCTTTTATTATTTTTTTCTCTACAAACACAACATTTAAAAGTCTCACGTCATAAGTTCAAAACTACCTTCCTCTTGCTGTTGAATCCTTCTGTTTGGTACACTGTACATTACTTGAGTTTGCTGAAGTCAAAACTCAAGTAATATCCGTTGAAGCCTGACCTAGAGTACACCAATCATTTCTAAGAATGGTTGCTATTTTATCTGAACCAATGAAACAAACGAACAATCAGCTTTGACCAACTCCTGTGCGTTTCACCCTGTGCAAAGCAATCATTATAGGAATACATTTAATTGCTAATTTATTCACATCTTCAGTCACATTTCCTAGACCTCAGGTAGAAATGGAGGCTTTACGCTTACTAGGGATCCAGAACTGTGTTTGGGCACCCACATTAGCTCAGTTATAAAATCCTCATTTTATCAATCGAGGTACATTGCCAAATTGAGATCCATTCTATCTGATAAAGATGCTGAGATGGTGGTTCATGCTTTTGTTATTTCTCGATTAGATTATTGTAATTCTTTGTTTGCTGGCCTTCCTGATTCTAAACTGGTTCCAACTGGTTCAAATGCTGCAACTTGCTCTCTGTTCACAACACATAACTGGTTCTAAAATCACTACATTGGGTCCCTGTTAATTTCAGGATTGATTTTAAAATTATCCTTACTTTTGAGGCCCTTCATGGTTTAGGGCCTTCATATTTGCAGGAACTGTTGGTAACTTATCCCCTAGTCTTCTGGATGCTCCTAGGAGCAAGGGCCTTTGGAACTCTATTCCAAATGATATCAGGAATGCTGGCACAGTTTAAACTTTTAAATCAAATTTAAAAGCATATCTGTCTGAGTTAGCTTATTTTGGCTTCATTTTTATTTGATTGTTTTTGTTGTAAAGCACCCTGGGATACTTTGCATGAAGAGTGCTATACAAACGTAAGTTGTATTGTATTGTATTGTACTTAACAACATGTCCCACACAACCAGCTGAGTATTACATCTGCATTTCCATCATCTCTCCCCTGCAGGAAACTGCGGCTCCAAGACCATTGCTGAGCTTCTATGTAGTTCAAGAAACACTTGTCTTCTGTTTGGGGGCACCCAGCACAGCAAGGTGCAATAGACCTCAGCTGCAATGCCTGTCTACAGCTTCCGAGATGGAAGGGTACAGTTATGTTATCAGTGTTTCCACATAATGCCTCAGTTAGGTGCCAAAAGGTGGATAAAACAGGTCTGCCAGGAGACCATTAATCTTGAATGGAGAGCTATTCCAGAGTTGTATGAACGGCACTGCACTGCAGGGCTCCGCAAGAACCCCCATGTGCTCCATTCAGACTCCAGCTAGGTGGGAAATAAAACCATAATTCAGGCCTTTCTAAAGAAAGTATACTGTTGTATCACCAGTTTAATGGTGTAATAAAACATCAGTAACTTTCATTTTTAGAAGGCCTACAATTACTCTTGTTTGTGAAGTTATTTACTTATTATTCTTTTTGTGGTAAGCTTAATACAATCTCTTAGTTAAACAGCTTACGCTTGCTTAAACCAGTTAGAAATGTGGGTGGGACCTGCTGAGGGTTTACGATAAGCTTACAATTCACATCACAATTGTTGGAAGTTGGAAAAAAAAATAATGATGATTCTTTAAAGCAGTTTACTGAAGTTTTTGAATACATTTGGTGATCTATGTACTTTTTCAAATACATTTCAACATTTTTTTAGGAACTCCTCAGTTACTAACTACATGGAATGTGTGTTTCTAAGTAAATTTAATTTGATTAATTGAATTCCCAATTCACTGATTCCAAGAGGATTAAGGCAAATCTTAACTGAGAACCTCACATATACTGTATTCTAGACACCGCAGGTGGCGTACATATCCAATCCCACTGCAAACTAAACTTTTGAAGCACAATGCCAATTTTAGGTTACCAGGCTGGGAAACTCACTAAATCAAAGCCAGTTTCCAGAATAACAGACATCTCAAGCTGCAAAAGACTGTCATGTTGGAAAGGTGTTAGTAAATATGTAAAACAACCCAAATACAGTTAAGGCATTAAGCAAGCTGTATTGGTCCGAACACTGCTGATGTTGTCCCTGCATTCGGGGAGAGCTCCCTTTTTAATAAAGCAGCCACACTCGTGTCGTCTTGTGCAATTCATATATTTTTACCTCCGTGTTTCTACAAGTCTGAGCCCAAAATCACTTTCGTCGCTCTGATAACGTATGTTTGTGAATGAGTGTGACGGAAAGATGAGTTCTGGTGATGAATCTTCCTCCCAACCTGTGAGGGCGCTAAAGAACGGGAGGAGAAGTATCTGGAAGGGCTGGTCTGACAGTTCGTTTCCGGGTCAGGGAAGTGGGTCAGCCTGGAGGGAAGCGCGACTCTGTTGTAAGACCGTATTGATTTGAAAGGTAAACGAGAGGCAGCTGCAAGTAATAAGGCAGCTGCAACCGTTTATCTCGATATCATGCGGGATTACATATGGGGGCCAGGGTAACGCTGATCTTCTCCTTCGTTTGGGTTAAACGAGTGGAGAGAGAGAAGGACTGAGAGAGGAGCTCTCAGAGTGGATTGTGTTAGTGTTTTGTATTGTTGTGTCTGTCCGTGTAACTGTCTGTTTTTGTATTCAGCACTAGACAGTTAACGCACGTCTCCGGAGCTGTCGAAAGGAGAGCACTATCCGGAGCACCACTGCACTGAGCACCTGCACGTTTTCGATCACCCAGGACTGGTGACCGTACCGCTGTTTTTGTTCAGGACTGTGCCCTTGGTTTCATTATCCCCGTGCTTTACACATTGTTGTGTATTGCCGGGGATTTATTATTTTTGACGGTCGCCAGACCTGGAAAAGAGCAATAAAGCACTTATTCACTGAATCACTGTTGTCTGTTCATCACTCCTGCACCGCATCACTGCGACATCTGTTCCCCTTACCAACCACTTTGCCACAATGAGTCATACCAAGTAAAGGGCATACCAGTTCTTCTTTAACATGGGACATGGGAAAGCGGATTCACAGATTCCTACACCAATCCACATTTTCAAAAAGGAACAACAAAACATATTCTGCAATCAGCATCATGCACTTATTTCTAAGGTATCCAGGGTTACAAACCACTATTCAAACTGTCGTTCAGTTGTAGCCTGAACACCACTGCATGGTGCCACAACCTTCACTGTCCCCGGCTCAGATTAAGGATAATATTGATGGTTTCCACGGAGCTCTATGACTGCATGATCTTTTTATTTTCAAAATGGAATAACACATTATTTTTGTTGGGTGTTTAAGCAGACAGACAGAATGCAAAATCCATTGCTTTTGAATTCTAGAGCTACATCTCCAAAATAAATCAGATCTATATTTATTAAACCCAAAAGTACCTGATAGGGGTTTCAAACATTTTCCATAAAGAAAAGGGTAAGTTGCTTTAAATAAACTCTGAATTGCTTTGTTAGACATTCCAAGAGCAAGAGAGAAAAAGAGAGGGAGGGATAGAGAAATAAACTGAATTAAAGAGAGAGAGAGAGAACTATGTAACTAGGTTGAATTTGTTGTAGGATTCATAGCCTTTGAGGTAAAAAGCAAATGTTACATTAATTATGACCACTGATCAGGTCATAAAGAGTTAGTAAAAAAAAAAAAAAAATGTTTCAGTGTGGGACTAATTTAAGCAGGTTCCTGTTGACTGTTAGCTTGACTAAGTACTAAGAACAAATAATTATCTGATGTGGGTTTGGTGCCAAGGTTCATGCATTTCTGGCTGTAAACTGAACTTCGCTGAGTATACCTGATGAAGATTTAGGCTTAGTTTGCTTGGGGTCAGGTGTAGCAGCAGATTTCAGCCAGACCACCCTCTACCTCTCCGTCAAAATGCATTTGTATCGTACTACAGTCTCTTGCTTGTTCTCCGGCCTCTCTTGGGATGAAATTGACAAATTTGTGGGTGATAAGTGCCAAATGTGGTGGAATGGACTGTAATCAAGGCACTGGTGCTGAAGTGACCAAAACCCATTTGCTTAAAGCCAGCAAGGTCATGTGGTAATTATTTTCTGTCATTGCAGCTGGGGCTGGATCCAAGTGAGTCCTAAGACTTTGCCCTTACTGCGAGACAAACCTACAGGGATGTCAGTTCCCTCACTAAAGAGAATGCATTTACACACAAAGGATGGAATATCAAAAAGTCTGCTGCAAGCTTTTTCTTTACCTATTGGTCGTCAAACACAGTTTGTCCTGGAAGAGATTTACTTCACAGAGGATGAATTACAAAAAGAGGGATTTATGTAACATGCCACCCCAAAAAAAAGGTATTTAACAGGGCTGGGACACTGCAAGTAGTCACAATGTAATAAACCTTTAACTTTAGCTCTAGCCTGACCACCTTGTCTCTTTAGCTGCTGTGATTCTTTGAATTCAATTTGAAAAGACTGAAACTAAAATAACAAAGAAAAACCATTACAAACCATCCATGATAATTTTAAACATCACCTAAATCCATAAAAATTTAATTTTGTACTTTAAATGGTGCAGAAAGTGGGAAATTCCAGCCATATAAAAAGCTGGTCCTTTCAAAACATACGACTCAAAAGGCGATTTCTGTTACCCACTACGACTTTATTGAAAGATATGTATATGCACTATAATGGAAGAAGCTTTTCACAGAGATTTGTTATGATTCTGTTTGACCGTTCAATGCAAATATTCCTTAATTAGACTCAACCATCGCTACAGTACATAAGTGCAGCCTAGCCAAACTGGCAGCTCAGTAAGATCTCCTTACAACAACAACAACAACAACAACAACATACAAATCACTCTTCTTTTATCATTAGCAGTAGACAACAAACCACTGAGGTCTGTCACAGGGAAAACGTGACTGAATGCACTGAATCGATACACACAAATTTACTGTAAGCATTTTTTCAGCGGATATAAATATGTGCTATATATCATGGGGGACTGATAGCTTCCACATCTCATTTTTAAAGCCCTTGTGAATCCATGAAGGTCGTTCTGGATAGAAGCAAACCATATAATTTTCAGCAACACTGGCACTACAGGATTTCTTACAGGCAAAACATGGTTTGAGCAGATGTGCAGCATTTAGAAACTCAACATATCACTGAAAGAGTTGGTTGTCTTGTTAAGTCTCAGTCTAACAACGTGGTAGCACTTCTAGTTACAATGCACGAAGACCAATGTAATTAACTTGTAATTACCAGGTAATTACCAATGACTCCAGTTCTTTTATTGTAACAACTGTATAGTTACATGAAAATAACTTTTTGATAATTACAATAATTACACAGTATTCACTGTGGCATGTGTGATTTCCATGTAATTACACATGTATTCTGTCAGAAGTTAGCATGTAACTTTAATAGTTACCCAGTTATTACCATGTTATTGCATGGTTATGCATGTCCCAGGATCTAAGTGCAAACAACATTTCTTAAAAGCTGGCCTTCAGAGAAATGGGTGACAATAACCTGTACAAAAACATGCACTTAACACATTGAATTACGTGTACCTTTATCAAAGCTGGCCTTGCTCTTGTCCAACAACTTGTTCATAATGAGATAAAGTTAATTCAATAGCATCAACATGGGCGTTGCTTGGGTAGTTGAGCTTTTGCAGTGGATATTTCCAGTGGACAAGGGGCTAGCCTGTCTTAATCCCCATAGTCTAAGCATGGAACATAGGCACCTGCAAAAAGTGAATTTCCTGTGGGGTTCAGTAATTTACTGCCAGTCTTTGGACCTGAACACCCATGGCTACAGCAGCTTAAGAGTTATGGGTTTTAACTGCTGTGTGGCACATCCAGTTGATGTTTCAATGTGATTCCATTGCAGGCTGTTGCCTACAGTTTGATCAAACAGCCAGTTTTCATTTGACTGAAGTTCGCCAGTATTTTGCCTTATTCGCTTTGTAATTTTAAGCTCATGACTGCCTAAGCAATATGCCATCCTGCAATATCTCTTTTAAGAGTTCAATAAAGCTGAGATGAAAGGCGGGTGAGCAAAACAGCCAGCACTCAGCTTTAGCAACTTCATACAATTCCTAAATCCATAGCTTGGCTCAAATGTAGTTAAAGCCAGAAGCCACTGTGCAGCTAGAAACTGTATTCTGACCCCTTTCTTATCACAATCTGCTGACCAAAGGGTTAAAGAGAAGATAAATATTGTGCCTTCAATACAACTGAGACGTATATTGCAGATGACCCTGAGGTAGACAGCCAAGACTGGTGGCAATAAGCAGACCGAATGCCTCATTTCTGACGTGCTTTTAGGGCTGAGGAGCTATATTTATCTTTTAAAACAAGGCTCCAGAAGTCAGACTTCGTGCTTCAGCCTGCCGGAGAGAGAATGAATGTGCAATCATGGCATTAAATGCAGTGTCCATTCATTTTTAAACACCGCTAGCCATTGCCATGGATATAATCACTACCATGCATTAAACATGACAGCATCTCAAAACAAGTTCTTTCTTTACCTCCCATGTTTCTTTTAAATCTTTAAAAAAAATTAGGGCCATCCTTATTTTGACATTAACCCTCCAGTCACTGGATATACCCCAAGACATGAAATGAGCTAGTTTCAGTAGATGGAATTTTCCACCTCCCCCTTCACAAGCTGTGCTGAAAATAACCCTTCATTTAAGTTAAATATCCCAGTTTAAGCATTGTGAAATATATGAAACAATAATTTAAAAGTAGAGGAAAAACACTGTTTGCATAATTAACAGATTTCAAAATGTTAACTCAAAACAAATACGTTCCTCTGAAAAGGCAATTTCTGTGATATTTAATGCACCTGTCAACTATAAACACTGAACAGTACAATCCCTGCACAGAACATGTGCACTGTACTCGTGAGTCTGATTATAAAAGCCACTTCACTTATTTTCCCCTTGAGGCAAACAGTGCTGTTCACATCTATTTGTCTGAGGTTTCATGAATTATCCTGTGAGTTTTACAGATACTGCCCTACACTTCAGTATGACACTGTATCTACAATATGGATTGCTATTGATTTATGACTATGAAGCCAGATGTAATGTCAACAAATCACATTCCAACCTACTTGTACTGTTCCAAAGACATGTGACATCAGTATCATCACTGTGATGCATGTCGATAGACGTTATCATTAGAATAAGCAGACAAGTTCTAGAATATCCCCTGCTGTGTGCTGCAAATTCATAAAAGCACCTTCTTTGCTGCTGAATTCAACAACAATACGTCTTTGTAAATACAGCAGTTCATTAAAGAAGAATGGCCATATCAGGCTCTACTGTGTTTTGTAATCAGAATAGCTATTAGTTACCCAGTGAGTTCCCATCAGAAGCCTGTAACCAAATAAAAGCTTGGTGTGGATTGGGACTCTAAATGGTAAAATGTGCTTCAAATAACAATTGGCTTAGACTATGAATAGCCTCCCGCTCGTGCAGAATATTACTGGGAAAAATTGATTCCTTGCTTCACTTTTGAATTCACAAAGAAAATAGTGTTTACTGGGGGGGAGGATATTAACCAGGATGCAATGGCTGAGTGCCACTGAGGTCCGGTCACTTGCCCTAGGTTGCCCAGTCAATCTGGGAAACTAATATTGTATCTTCTTTGAATAATGAGCAGAAATAAACATTTCAAATAACACCAAAACAAATCCTTTGAGCGCTCTAGCAGTATATACGGTCCCCAAAGGCTCTTCATAATTGCGACCTGGTTAGTTCAATTTAGCATAACCTCAGCTGACCTGGAATTTAAGAGCCCAAGATTAAAAGTTTGGCATGTACATTTTAAAAGCGGTAGAATTCTGAATTGCTGAAGGGAGGGAAAGTCAAGTCATGCTTGGGGGGCATTGGAAATATAATAAGGATACTACGGGTTACCTAGTTGTGTAACCACTTGGCACAGATCTGTGAGATACAGGAAGATAAATGGCAAGTGTCTGCAGCAGAAAAGACGACCTATCCTGAGAGAGAGTGCGAGTCCAGATTAATTAAACATTAATACCCAACACAGAGGGCTACCAACTGGATAATAAGCCACAATGACAACTCCGCCCTGTAGCTGAGGGGAGCCCAAAGCTGTACTCCCTTATAGAGTAGGCCGCAATTGCATTTTTGTGCTTTGTTCCCTGATTTCAGTAAGACAGTTGGCTTTGTTATCAGCATCGACACGTTTCTTGCTGAGCTGATTATTTTTAAACATTTGTATGATTAAACACAAAAGACATGCTTAGTTTTAACAGTATTGTGGCGGAAATGGATCTGATTAGAAGGGTGTTAGTTGACACTTCTTTTCCACATTGACTCTGTATGGCTGGCTGGGGTTGCTACAGAAAATGTGTGCGAGTTCATCAAAGTCATAGCACAGACTGCAGAAATACTAACAGGTACAGTCAATGACAGACTAAAAGTCTTTCTCAATGCCTTCAATGTTGAAATGAGTGGAGGTTCATATTGTTATATCTGTGGGTAGTGTGGTCTCCAACCACAAGTGAAGGGTATGCTAATAGACCCATTAACAGCAATTATGTAGTGAAGTAACTGCCAAAATACTTGTGTGTGTAACAAAAATCGTAACTGTAAAAAGTATTCCATGTAGTCATAAAATAAATTTGTAAGTCTGTAAAAAAGCTAATTTGTATCCAAATGTCTAAGTACAACTCAAGTTGAAAAAAACAGGTTGTTTTTGTTTCGTGGATGTCTCACAGTAA
This sequence comes from Polyodon spathula, assembly GCF_017654505.1. Taxonomy (NCBI): domain Eukaryota; kingdom Metazoa; phylum Chordata; class Actinopteri; order Acipenseriformes; family Polyodontidae; genus Polyodon; species Polyodon spathula. The sequence continues at coordinate 74,188,230 of NC_054538.1, read as the reverse complement.
ACAACAACAACAATAATAATAATCATAATAATAATAATAATAGGATTTTACACAAAAACATGTCAGCCTGCTCAATGCACCTATTCAAATGTAATATTCACGATAGTGATAGCTTTCCCTACACTTTACACTAGACTGCAAGAGGCAACCAGAAGATGCATTTAAATACTCATCGATCGCATTCGGCTGAACAGTTTCACAAACAAATTTCTTTTGCGAAATAACATTGTATTACGATTCAGTTCGGATAGTTAATGCGCACTAACTGCGTGTGTGTATTGCAACCGCACTAACACAACCGCTGCTGGTGCAGATTTCTGCGCAACTAATGATGTCACTGTTAGTAAGACATTTCTGTGTGATAAACATGGCTAAAAAAATATAGATGCCTGATGAGCCAAGTTGATTTTGTAATATTGATCAATAGTAAATTCATAACAATGGTAAATAGTGCATACATATAATATACTTTTTTTTTTTTTATTTAATCAAAGTACAGTTTGGTTTTGCAACTAAATAAAACAATATGGGACAATTTGTATCCACAAATGCCACAGTGCGATCGCAACTTGTTTTTTCCACTGATATCGACAGGTTTCAGCAAATGACAGAGAAGCATATACGACTCTTTAGACATGAGTACGTTTTTAATTGTCATTTGGAAACCACTCAAGTCGTTCCCACCAGCCTTCTGGTAGGAAGACCACCCAAATGTTTCTGTCTACAGTCCTGGTACTGTAGATAGTCACCACTGTACTGAAAAAGCAAAATGGCTGGTTTTGCAGAAAACAGCATAGCTCTGCTTGACGAGCTATCGATTGATACAGTACTTTCTTCCAAAAGCATAAACAAAAACACAGCCTCCATGTCACAAAAATCCTCACTTCAGTAATGAAAGGTGTGTGTGTGTACAACAAACAACTGCAGCGAGTACTTTTGTAAATACGGTTGTCGGGCCAACTGCAGTGTGTGTGTGTGTAACCTTAGTTGTACTTGTATTTTTCAGTTGTACTCGTACATTTAGATACAAATATATATATATATATATATTACAAACTTCCACATTTATTTTAGACTACACAGAATGCTTTTTACGAGTGTACAAAATTATTTTACAGATACATATCTTATTTTAAGAGTCTACAGATTTATTGTATAGGTACAAACATTTTTTACAAGTCTACACATGTGTTTTACAGGTACACACATTTTAATTTTTTTAACGCATCTTATTTTGGACAGTTAGTTCACTCCATAAGAAATGGTCATATGCTGATTTTGCACGTAATTCACAATAACCTTGCATAAGTGTGAATGGCCTAATTAGTGTAGGTAAAACAAAAATCTGACTCAAGGATACTGGTGTGGTTCTAGAGTCTAAGAGCTCATAATCATATTACTAATGGGCAAATCTAGTGGCTAATACATTTACCACTATTGAGTGTTTTTTTTTTTTTTTTTTGTTATTGATGACATTTCATTTACAGTGCAGACAACATTAAAAAAAAAAAAAACACATGTGTGCAATCATACCCATTTCACCAAACAAATTTAACTGAATTTGTGAAAAGAGGCAGAATTTCTAGGTACATATTTGTATAAGGGAGATCTTTAACATTATTTAACATTAATATACAGTGAATAAAGTGGCAGGAAGATAGAAAAGTCGATCATATAGCTTCTGAACACTGGATTGACTCGAACCTTTGCACACACTTTCATAATGGTGAGGGAACGAAACACGCACAATTGCAGATTGTGACAACAAGGCATTTCCCCAAAACACTAAAAACATCCATCAAACTGTATGATCACTTGTACGCACACAATGGCAGTGTTAGGTAACCACCCTCCAATTACTGAAGCCCATGTATCCCCCCATTCTAACAGTCATAGTATACCAATGTGCCATCCCACAGGAATTACCCACAATGACGCCAACAGTAAGTGCCAAGCCAATTGTTAGGACTGGTGTCTTGCTGTCTGCATTGACAACAGAGCGTCTGCCACAGCGATCTAGATATGTCACGAAGTTATGATGTTGGGTAAAATCCATGAAATTTGTCTGGAAGCCTTATTAAATATAAGTACAAGCAATGATTTACCTGGCATTGCACAGCAATTTGCAGTGCATTAACAGGCATATTCACAGCAGGTGGCTTGCTTTCAAGCAATTACAGCCATGCAAAGCTCTGCAAAGCCCAAGAAGCAAAGTAGCTTTAAAGTCTAATTTGTTTGTTTTTCATCTGCATTGTGAATACCATAATCTGTTTTCTACATCTAACTGCTGTCCATTTATACAAGAAGCGCTGAATAGGACAGTACATGCAATTTATCCGTGCTAGCATGCTAGCAGTCAAAAGGTTCAAAGTGAAGAAAAGAGAAAAAATTGTACAGCTCATATAAAATACTACAACATCAACCTTAAGTGTTTATTGCACAAGTGCAATATATATTATAATAATTGTCCAGTAGATTATAGTTTCAAACTTTTTAAAAAGTTTAGTTAGCATTCCTTGGAGGAGTGTGAAAGAACAGTGTCACTGGCAAGGCTTGTTTCTGTCAGGAGAGAGACTCAGACACCAGAAGCTGCAGGTTTAAGCGCTGCTGCATACTTTATTTACAAAACTAACAGAACAAACAACAAGCAAAAGGGAAGCACAGTGACCAAAATAAATGGTTTACAAATAAATGATGTACACTACCAGTCAAAAGTTTTAGAACACCCCATTTTTCTAGTTTTTATTGAAATTTAAGCAGTTCAAGTCCAGTGAATAACCTGAAATGGTACAAAGGTAAGCGGTAAACTGCCAGAGGTTAAAAAAAAAGTTTAGGTTACCAAAAACTGAAAAATAATGTACATTTCAGAGTTATACAAAAAGGCCTTTTTCAGGAAACAAGTAATGGGTTAACAACTTACAGCTGTTCTGCAGCAATGGAAGTAAATTAAGCCTTGAAAGTTGATGCTAACAATTCCTACAGGTGTCCCAACTTTTGTTGATTACTTACAAACCCTCTGTCTGTATAAAAGCAGTGTTGGAACAGACTGTGTTACTACACCCTCTTAAGCATTATTTGGACAGTATTGTACTGCAGGAAGTAGTATATTGCTATCATAATGGCGAGAAAAAGGCAATTAACAAAGAAAGACAGACAGACCATTATAACCCTTAAAAGTTTAGCTCTTCCCTTTAGAGAAATTGCAAATAAAGCTAAGGTGTCAGTAAGTACAGTTTCCTACACCATCAAAAGGCACTTGGAAACTGGAGGAAACTCTGACAGGAAGCGTGATGGTCTGGGGCTTTTTTGCTGGATCCAGAGTCGGCGACTTGCACAGAGTGAGTGGCACCCTGAACCAAAAAGGCCAGTGCCATGAAATACCCTCTGGTATACGCCTAGTTGATCAGGGGTTCGTCCTACAGCAAGATAATGACCCAACACACCTCCAAGCTATGTTAGAACTACCTTAGAAGAAAAGAACAAGACGGTAGGCTTCAAATTATGGAATGGCCAGCACAGTCTCCAGACTTAAACCCCATCGAGCTGGTTTGGGATGAACTGGACAGAAGGGTGAAAGCAAAGCAACCTACAAGTGCAACACATTTGTGGGAACTTCTGCAACAGTGTTGGGAAGAACTTTCCGAACAATATTTGATTTCCATTGTAGAAAGAATGCCACGAGTGTGTTCGGCTGTTATATCTGCAAAAGGTGGCTACTTTGATGAGTCAAAAATTTTGATTAAATTTTGGTAAACAAAACGATTCCATGATTTCTTTTTTATCTCCAATTGTTTATTTGTTCTATGCTTTAATTTTAGAGTACATTGAGACATTAAACTGCGAAAATTTCAATAAAAACTGGAAAAATGGAGGTGTTCTAAAACTTTTGACCGGTAGTGTACATATACTGTTCACTTTAACATAGTATAGCACAGCTCACATCAAAACACCACTAACCTTCACCCACTGTAACACCAACATTAACTCTGTCACCGACATTAACACCTGTGATTTCCTTTTTTATACACCTATAAAAGCACCAATTAATGCTTTTATTAACCAAACCCATTGTTTTCTAATTTCTATATTATTTCATTTTTTAAAACAAATTATTGTTGTTAACACTTTTTAATTATGACATTTACAAAGCAGAGCCCTAAAGTGGTGCACCAGCAGCAAGGAAAGACACACATACACTACATTATAATTCACTACAACCAGTCCTGGGGGACAAAGTGCTAACAAAATGGTGTGACTCAAAGCGTGACACATGAAGGGGTGATGTAACGCACCAGATAAGATGCTACTGTATGTTCAAATAGTAAATAACAACATTCATGTGATGCTAGAGAGAGACTGATACTATTCATCTCACTGGCCATCAACAGATCCTGTACACATGTGTAAGTCTCTACCATGCAGCCCTGTATTAACTGAAACAATTAACTGCAGAATATTAGCACGGTGTAATCCGCTCCAGTTAAAAGGTCCTTGCGGGATTTAAGCAGGAAAGCTCTGAAGTTTTAATTACCTGAAGTAGTCCCAGAAGGTTACTACCATCAATGGCAATTACAAAACTGTAATATGCAAACACTGTTAGGAGAGAAAAAGAGCAATTGCACTAAGTGCTATGGAGGGGTATTGCTGATTTAATTATAGGTCCTAATTACAATAATAGTTAATGCATCATGTTGATGCATCCTTAACTGGGTTTAATTATTATCCTGGACATGATGTGAATTCCAAGTCCAGATCTTGCTGTATTAGAGGTGGTTTGTATATATATATATATATATATATATATATATATATATATATATATATATATATATATATATATATATATATATATATATATATAGTGCCTCAGAGTCTACACCCCCTTGCACTTTTTCGCATTTTGTTGTGTCAAAGCCTCATGACATGCATTTCATGCATTTAAATGAGGATTTTTGTCTACTTTTCTATACACCATACTCCACACTGTTAAGGGGAAAAAAGTTTTTATTGAGAAAAAAACTATATATATAAAACTGTTCAAGCGTTGTCAAGTTCCTTGGGGAGCGTTGATGTACAGCAATCTTCAAAAGTCAGAAAAAGACATTTGCAATTGGATTTAGGTCAGGGCTCTGACTGGGCCACTCAAGGACATTTACCTTTTTGTTCCTTAGCCACTCCAGTGTAGCTTTGGCAGTATGGTTTGGGTTGTTGTCATGCTGAAAGGTGAACTTCCATCCCAGTTTCAGCTTTCTTGCAGAGGGCAGCAGGTTTTCCTCAAGGTCTTCTCGGTACTTTGCTCCATTCATTTTCTCCGTTATCCTGACAAGTGCCCCAGTCCCTGCTGATGGGAAACATCCCCATAACATGATGCTGCCACCGGCATGCTTCACAATAGGGATGGTGTTCTTTGGGTGATGCGCTGTGTTGGGTTTCCGCCAAACATAGCGCTTTGCATTTAGGCCAAAAAGTTCCATTTAGTTTTTTCAGACCACAAAACTTTTTTGCCACATGGCTACAGAATCTCCTGAGTGTTTCTTTGCATACTTCAAAACAGGATTCAAGGTGGGCTTTCTTGAGTAATGGCTTCCTTCTTGCCACCCTACCATACAGGTTAGATTTGTGGAGTTCTTGGGATATTGTTGTCACGTGCACACTTTGACCAATCTTGGCCATAAAAGCCTGTAGCTCTTGCTCAGTCATCCACTTTGGAGGGACAGCCTGATCTTGGCAGGGTCTTGGTGGTGCCATACACCTTCCACTTTTTAATAATAGTCTTGACCATGCTCCAAGGGATATTCAAGGCCTTTGATATTTTTATACCCATCCCCTGATCTGTGCCTTTCAACAGCTTTGTCCTGGAGTTCTTTTGAAAGAGCCTTGGTGCTCAAGGTTGAGTTTTTGCTTTGAAATGCACTACCCAGCAGAGAAAACCTACAGGAACTGCTGAAATGATCCTGAAATCATGTGAATCACTACAATTTAACACAGGTGGAGACCACTTAACTTGGTGTGTGATTATGAAGGTGACTGGTTACACCTGAGCTAATTTAGGATTGCTATTAGAAGGGGGGTGGACACTTATCCAACCAAGCTATTTCAGTTTTTATTTTTAATTAATTTTCTACAGTTGTGGGGTAAGCTGTGTAGATAAATGAAAAAAAAAAAAATTCCAGGCTATAAGGCAACAAAAGGTGAAAATTTTGAAGGAGGGTATATACTTTCTATAGGCACTATATATATATATATATATATATATATATATATATATATATATATATATATATATATATATATATATATATATATATATATATATATATATATATATATAAGCCTTTATTTAAATATGTAAGGTGCTTATGTGCCTAAAGTTCAAATTAGGGGTGTGCTGATAATCATAATCATACTTGTAGTTGCCTTTAAGAAGTATTTATCAGCAGGTATTAAATAACCCATTCGTTAATGTGTTGATTTGAATAATTCACTGTCAGTTTAGGGCTTTGGTTTGGCAGTAAAAATCACTAAAAATGTCATCGCCCCAGATAAGAGGAAAAGTTTTGCTTCCAAGTGGCTTTTAAAACACTGAATGCAGATGTTAATTGCCATTGATTGGTACTCAGTTGTAAAGGCAAGGGAAGGGCAACTTTTCTTGTTTTCAAATCAACACATTAATGAATGGATTCATTTTATACCTGCTGATAAGCACTCTTTAAAGGCAATTGTGAGTACAAGTATCAGCACACACCAACTGTACTTCAAATCACTCAGACAAAAGAGTGCTTAGAGACCCTTAACCCACCATAGAGTCTACTCACAGTTTAAATGACAACCACTTCAAGACAGCACTACAGCAAACAACAAGTTCCAGAAACATTGCTTTGTTAGATGCAAAACCTAAAAGAAATGTGTACCCAAATGAATACAGTAAAAGTCAAACTCCAACCATGCAGCTATAACTGACAACAAGCAGCTGTCAGAGATACCCCAGCAGATATTAAACACTTTAAAACATGCAATTCAACTTCCCTCAAGCAGATGTTTCTTATTGGCATTCAAGAGATATGTGTGATGAATAAATCTCATTCCGAGTTTAATTTCCCAAACTGTAATAACTGGCAGAGTGGCTAATTCCTTCAGGATGCCAGTCTCTCTCGAACACGGTTTAATACTTTGTGTAAAAGAAGTCAGTGGGATAAACAATCTCACCCACACTCAGTAACAAATAAATATTTCACATAATGTGTACTGTATTGTGGTGAATCATTATTTAAATAACAAATAAAAAAATATCTTCTACCATATAAATGTCACACATTTTATTTATTTTTTATTATGTAACAGGATTAGGTCAGGGTCTGTGAAGCACACGCCAGCTTCTGTCAGAGTAAAACTGTAACACTTCTCAGTGGTGGTTCAGCAAGACATTTCCTTATGGCAGCACAAACAGCTCACCAGGGTAGAGGAGGGTAACACTCCAAAATGAGGGGCTGTACTTTCAACAAAACCATTAGAATCGGCTACCTGAATCAAAGTTTACTTCAGAACAACTTGGGTTAAAGGTTAGAACATCCAATGAATGAGATTTTGAAAAAAAAAAAAAAAAAATTAGTAAAATGCATTTCACATTCCGTGTGTTACAGTTTGGAGCACACCCTCCTGCATTGTGATGCAAGTTGAAAATTTGGTGTAACATATGTTTTTAAAGTTATACAGCCAAAATGTTCCTAAAGGAACATTTTCTTAATTACATTTTTCCAGAGTCCTTAGTGTTGCTGTAACACATGCAATGTGGAATGGGACCACTGTCTTTTCCTTTAATTTAGGAATGAGGCTGCTTTAACTGATGCTAAAGTTTCAAATATGAGTGAGATTTAATATGTCAAACACTTGAGTCCCCAGCATGATATATGCTACAGCCTCAGGCTGAGTTGATAAAACTTCATATTTTTTAGCACCTTTCTCTCTCTCTCTCTCTCTCTCTCTCTGCAGCTGAATTGAAAGGCATGTTGGGCTGGCGATGTGAGAGGCAGGCAGCGAAGATGCTGAAGGAGGTGATGGGCTGTCTGTCTCCAAGGCTCAGGGAAGCTCTGGAAGATGGGGCAGCGCAGAGAGGAGAAGGACAAGACACTAAATTCCAGGAGCTGCTGGTGTCTCTTTTAGAGGGAGAAGTGGAGCAAGGGGAGGAGGAAGAAAAAGGAAGGATTGTGAAAATACACAAAATGAAACATCTAAACTTTAAAAATCTGGAAAATAAAGATGTGTATAAATTATGCATAAAAATAGCCCATCGCAGAGAGTTAAAGGGGGTGGTAGATTCCAGATGGAGAGGCCATCTAGAACTAGGAGAAGCGGGGAATCCAGAATGGACGGTACTGTATAAGTTACCTCTGGATAAGAGAGTAGGAAATCTACAGTGGAGACTAATACATGGTATACTGGCCACATGTAGGCTCCTTCATAAAATAGATCCCAGTATTAACTCAGAATGCGCTTTTTGTACAGAGGAAAAAATTGTGTTTCATGCATACAGTGAGTGTAAGAGGTTAGACTCTGTTTTAACTCCTTAGCAGAATGTTAGAGATGCTGGGAGTTGAATACACAAAGATTATGTTTATTTTTGGAGTCCCCTACAAGAGAAGGGATAGCAATGTATGTTTAATGGTTAACTTTCTTCTAGGGCAGGGATAACTGGCCATTCTGAAGTCTCGGAAGAACAAGTTGGCAGGCTTAGGGCTGACTCAGGTGGACAGGCTGTTCAGAGTGGTGGTGGTGAGCAGGCTCAAGGTGGACTTCACCTATTTTAAATTGGTTCATCACTTAGAAGGGTTCCAGATGAAGTGGTGTGTGAGAGAGGCAATCTGTTCTGTGAGTGAGGAGGGGAGTCTTAATGTTTTTATGTAATTATTTGTTTAGTCTTGTTTTAGGAATTTAAAGCGCTGTATTTGTACAGGTTTTTAATACTGATGTGTTGGGGAGTTTCCCTAGAGTCAGTATTGTCTGTTGTTTTTTTTTTTTTTTTTGATAGATTCTTTGTTTTATAAATCTTAATAAAGGATTGTAAAAGTTTCTCTCTCTCTCTCTCTCTCTCTCTCTCTCTCTCTCTCTCTCTCTCTCTCTCTCTCCGCGATAAACAATTATCAGTAGTCCCACGACATGAACTGTAAAGCTAGTGTGCAAAGTGAGGTTCACTATGTTGAATATTTAAGGTCCTTTGTTTTCTGTATTTAACTATGAGGAGCTTATAAAATACTGTAAATAAAAAAGAAATAAAAAAACTCTGACCTTTTTCCTGTGGTAACTCTTTGTACAAATTGTTTTTAACGATACTGTAATTGCACATCTAGGGACATAGTAAGTAGATTATATATACACAACAACATGTGTAAGTGCAAACAACTGCCAACAGGTTTCATTTTTTATTGAAGCATGTTTTTTAATTGTAACTGCACAACCATGTGTGTAATTACTGCCTTGTTCCAGTGTAATTACAACATAGCTATACAATACATATTTTGCCTGCACCTCAAAAATAAACATCGGAAATAAATGACTATCAACTTATGCCTCACATTTCAGCCCAAAGTAACACCTTTCCACGAAAAAAACCTTTTGTCCTTTCATGAGGAAATATAATGGCAGTTCTTCAAACTTCAATTTCTAAACCCCCTTTATTGTTGTTGTCTTGTGTGCATATTTAGACTTTATTATGTGTGAAGGCTTCTAAAAATACCATGGAAACAGAGGCTCTAAAATATAAGACCTGCAGAAAACCAAAAAGAAAGAAACAAATACTGAACCAGCTCAACTACTATGCAGAAGCATCTACTGATATTCAATGGCACTCTCTCATACAAAACATTCCCATAGTCATTAAAGCTGTATGCACAGAATACTTTTGCAGTACACTGTGTGCAACTAAACTCTGTCCCAGGGTTGGCTTTCTCAATGACATGGTGAGACGTTTCTCTGGTGTCTTGTCCAGCTTAACTCAAAGAACTACTTAGAATCTCTCACATTTGACCATTAGACAGAGTTTCACTCCATTCGTCTTTCATTGTTTGATATAAACAGGATGCAAATGTTCAGGGACCATTAAATAGTTCAGAATGAAAGTAAAAGATAATAATAAAAAAATGGGTTTCACAGACTTAGTCCCTTTGAAATGAGTCTTTAACTAACCGAGAAAAACTGTATCGTTGTAAAAAAATCTTATCCTGATACTGTCCTCAGTATCTCCATCTGATAACCTCTTCAAAATAAGAATACTGTAATGATATTCTGACTTTCATTGAAAAGCACCATGTGTGAAATTGCATCACACCACCAACTCACAGCCCCAGGATGATATATTAATTATTGACTGATATATTGATTGCTGGGTATGTGTGATTTGTGAACTGAGGCAAAGTGCCCAATTCAGTGACCTTTTTAGCAGTAAAAAAATATAAAAATTGAGAACATAAAAATCATCATTAACCCTTTGAGTAGTACAAATCCACCGGTATGTTCGTTGTGCTCTGATCATCAGGGAGTACGAACGTACCGATACATTCTGCAACTTCAAACTTGAATCACTGAGCCTACAAAAACCCTGATCACATGATATTGTAACACTAGGTTTTTGTAACACCTTTTTTTGGTCTCTTGCGCCCACTGCTAGATGTTGATTGAATTACATACAATTATCCCAGTCACAAAAATGTCAACAGTGTTTGTAAACTGGCGAAAATCGCTCATTGAGAAATAAGTATTAGTAATAGTGAATTCAGATTACAAATTAAATTCAAATACATACAATTCTTCCATTGAATAGGATGTCAGTGAAGACATAAGCGAAGAATATTTATCATCAACATCAAAAGACAGCAAAGATGTGGCGCCAAGTTTTGTGCGTTGCTCCATGCTTCAAGGAGTATAGCACACACTGAAGCATTAGACACTCTCACTCCCTCCGTCCCCACAACCTGTTTACCCTCTCTCTCTCTCTCTCTCTCCCTCCATCCCTCCCTCCCTCCCAAGGTCAAGCAGCTTCAGAAAAAGACTTCACATTTTAAGTTACCTCCAATTGACAATAATTCTCTGAAATGATTTACAATGAGCTGTAGCATGTATATTGAACTGCTGTGCACAATCCTCCTGGAATGTATAGTGAAAAACAACTCACTCTTTCTAACACTAACAGCTTCAGTGTGGTTAACCGATTTGCTGAGAAGGTGTAATATTCAGTATGCCAATGCAAATAGATGTTTTATCACCTAATTTGGACTGTGTTTGGAAAAATCACACAAAAACAACTTTAATACACATGGTCACATAGAAAATGCAAAACCAACCGTCTCTGCTTGTGAGGCAAAAACGCAAAGTAAATCCACAACTAGAGTAATTTACTCTCCAATTTAGACACGACTGTATGTGAGTAGAATGTATTTTGGATGAGTAAAAAGCAACATTACCTTGAAGTTATGAGTACTTTCAATGAATACTGTACATACTTTAATGCAGATTGGTCTTGGACTTGCAAATATACTTTAAAAAAAGACCTGCACACATACACTACATATTTACAAAGAAACAATAGTATTGTATTCCTTATTGATCACCTTGCTATTCATTATATAGATTTACCTTCCATAAATTCGGCTGACGTTAGGCAAATTGGTAAAATAGGTTGAGAGGGACTAAGATGGCGGCAGGAAATCCAGATTCCAAAATCAACAATCCAGTCGCTAATTCACCCATCCCATCAGTATATTCATATATTCCCAACTGACCATTGAGATGCTGGGAATCAACAAAGTAAAAGAAGCTTGATAACATGCAAACTCAAGCTGTGCAGCAAAATTGATGTGTATTGCGATGCAAAATTTAAATATCATACGTAAAAACACCCTTTACACAGCTTATCTGGAGTGCTGACTATCAATTTCATAGCAATGAAATGTAGCAGCATCAGCAGGTCTGTATTAGTCAACCTGTACTGTTTTAATGCCAAGCCCTTTAAGACAGTTAAGAAAGACCTCAGCCCTATTAACTTGTCTTTTTATCTCTTAAGCCATTGATTCTCTCATGTAAGCAATTCATCAGCTGAACAATTTCCACTTTTAGTCGCCTTGTCTAGTTATCTAAATAAGCCAAAACAAAGTAAACAAAACGTAAAACATCACTACATAGAAAAGAATACTAGAAAAGCTCACTGACATTTTTACAGGGTTAAAATGCAGAACAAATGTGTGTAATTCAAGTTTAAATCACAAAAACAGTGTCCCTGAATAAAAAAAAACACACAACAAAGAACTGAACTGACAAGCTAACAACTTCTTATTTGAACTGCATTAAAATCCAAAACTTGGAGGCATGAATATTGGTAGCTTTACAACTAAATACCATCGATTCCAAGTGGATAGAAAAAATACACAAATGAAGCAAGCACACTTTAAATTATATTACCAACAGAGGCCCTGATGAAGGCAATGCTAAGTGGAAACATGTTGTTTTCTTAAATGTTTTTTTTTTTTTTTTTTTTACCGATAAAGTATTTTTTGATATGTGAGGTGCAGGGTTTCCTTTAACTTACTTTGACATTGTGTTAACCCTACACACCACAGTTATCTTTTGTGATGCAGCGCCAGTTCTTATCTGCTTTCACATTTCTCATTATCCACAGCACTTGAGCTGTGGTATATTCTGATAGTATTTCTTAATATTCTTTCAGCCCAGAGGAGAGACACATCTTCTATCTCCATTGCTGGCGATCCCTCACCTTTCACAAATCACTAAATGAAGAGAAATGGCACACATTAGGGACTAAAATAGACTTACCTGCACATGGCAAAGAATATCCAATCTGAGGGTCATGAACAAACTGCCGGTCATTCAGCCTTGTCACGCAGTACAGGTGGAAACAGTCCAGGCAGATGACATGGCGGTCCAAGCACTGGAACACTAACACAGGGCTCCTGTGACACAAGACACAATGAGAGAAGGACTGACACACATGCCAAACTTTCATCATTAATGCTAGAACATCACTGCGTAAAAGAACTTAGAAACTACAGGCTACTTTAAAATTCAGAGAGGCTCCTGTGAAACAAAATACTAATACACTATGGGACTTCATATGAAACCATTAAAACACTTTTACAGCATACTGTAAAACTGATGCTTCCTGCAGCTAACATGTCACAGGTAAAAAAATATATATATTATGGCTAGTGGTGTCAAAGTTATCTATATCTGTATCTATCTATATACAGTACAGTGAAAAAGTATTTGCCCCTGTGACAGGGTCTTCCTCGAGTCACGCGTGTGGGTCGCCGCTGTTCAAGCATACAGAGAGACAGAGGTTGGTGTTGAAACGCCGGCACAGGCGCGCAGGATTTATTAACAACAAAAAGAAAGTGAAAGTAAAATAAAGGCGGTCATGTGACGTTACCAGCGATGGTAACGCACAGAGGACAGATACAGAAAACCGTACAAAAAGTGCAAAATAAAACACAATACCCCAAACTATAACTCAAAAGGTGCCGTGAAAACGGCAGGCCTTGCAGCAGCCCCGATCACAGCGATCGCCATGCTTTTATCTTGACGCTCTGTTGAGACACGCCCACCTGCCTGCTGGAACAGCTGATTGCTTTCAGCTGCTGCTCCACGCAGACCGGTAATCGTCCCCAGCGGAGCGCCACAGCAGCTAAACAATTAAATCAATTGTAACAATTAACACAAAAACATACAATAAACTAATTAAGTACCAAAACGTCACAAAATAAACCCATTCCCACATATAAACCACACCAACACTAATTTACCACTGTGCAGGGCAATCGCACTGCCACATACCTCCCTCCTTAGGATGAGCCCCAAGGGTTCATCCGACAACACCATTCACTTATTTAATTTTATTTATTTATTTTTATTAACACACTACATATGGGTGGGTGGGAGGGAACATTCGAGCCCAGCCAGCCTCAACCAGCCACCAGACAGCTAACTGGCTCCAATGTTATCACCACAGTATCATCAATACAATTTATCACCATTATCTCGATAATTTATTATTACCATCACCATTACTATTTCCCATCACCATCATTTATACAATACTCTACTAACAATCTACTCACATGCAACCATTAACACACCAACAATTATTAACCCCCAGGGCTTCTATAAGGGGGCGCCCATTCAACCCCGCTTACCCCCTAAACCCAGTGTCCCTTCACGGGGCTCCTCTCCAGAGGATTGACCCGCCTCCTTCTGTGACGATCCCCCACAAACGACAGGTCCTCCTTCGCTGACGCTCGGCAGGCAGTTCCTCCCGCTGGCGTCCGGGCAGGCAGTCTCTCCTCCTCCCTCGCCAGCTTCCAGGACCGGAACTCCTCCTTCTGCAGCTCTCGGGGACGGACCCTCCTCGGCCTCTCTGGCGTTCGGGCGGGATGTCTCGGCTCCTTCACAGTGCCTTTAAGGACAGCGGCTCCATCCCTCTCCTTCAGCAGCCCCTCAGGGTTACCTGCGGTCTGCCCTTGTCCCCCCCAAAAAATTTCAGGGGTTTGCTCCTCCTGTCTCTCTGTAGCCATCTAGCCTTGCTTTGGCAGGATGCAGCGGAATCCCACCATATGTGACAGGGTCTTCCTCGAGTCACGCGTGTGGGTCGCCGCTGTTCAAGCATACAGAGAGACAGAGGTTGGTGTTGAAACGCCGGCACAGGCGCGCAGGATTTATTAACAACAAAAAGAAAGTGAAAGTAAAATAAAGGCGGTCATGTGACGTTACCAGCGATGGTAACGCACAGAGGACAGATACAGAAAACCGTACAAAAAGTGCAAAATAAAACACAATACCCCAAACTATAACTCAAAAGGTGCCGTGAAAACGGCAGGCCTTGCAGCAGCCCCGATCACAGCGATCGCCATGCTTTTATCTTGACGCTCTGTTGAGACACGCCCACCTGCCTGCTGGAACAGCTGATTGCTTTCAGCTGCTGCTCCACGCAGACCGGTAATCGTCCCCAGCGGAGCGCCACAGCAGCTAAACAATTAAATCAATTGTAACAATTAACACAAAAACATACAATAAACTAATTAAGTACCAAAACGTCACAAAATAAACCCATTCCCACATATAAACCACACCAACACTAATTTACCACTGTGCAGGGCAATCGCACTGCCACAGCCCCCCATCTGATTTTCTGCATTTTTTTGACACTGAATGTTATCAGATCTTCAACCAAAATCTAATATTAGATAAAAGGGACCCTGAGTGAACAAATAACACAAAAGTTTGATATTGCATTTATTTATTAAAGATAGGTCCTGCCACAACATCTCAGTGGGGTTTAGACTTTGACTAGGTCATTCCAAAACTTTACATTTCTTGTTCTTCAACCATTCTGATGTAGACTTGCTTGTGTTTCAGATCATTGTCTTGCTGCAAGACCCAACTGCGCTCAGCTTCAGCTCACGGACGGATGACCTGACATTCTCTTGTAGAATTCTCTGATACAGAGCAGAATTTATGGTTCCTTCAATGATGGCAAGTTGTCCAGGTCCCGATGCAGTAAAGCATCCCCAAATTATGACACTACCACCACCAGGCTTGACCAATGGTATGAGGTTCTTACTGTGGAATGCAGTGTTTGGTTTTCACCAGATATAATGGGGCGCATGTTGGCTAAAAAGTTGCACTTTTGACTCATCTGTCCATAGTACATTGTTCCAGAACTCTTGAGGATCAACCAGGTGCTTTTTGGCAAATTTTAGATGAGCATTCATGTTCTTCTTAGTGAGCAGTGGTTTCCGTCTTGCTACTCTGCCATGAATCCCATTTTTGCCCAGTGTCTTACTGATGGTGGAGTCATGAACATTGACCTTAGCCGAGGCAAGGGAGGCCTGCAGATCCCTGGATGTTGTTCTAGGGTTCTTTGTGACTTCCAGGACTATTTTACGCCTTGCTCTTGGAGAGATTTCGGCAGGATGGCCACTCCTGGGAAGATTCACTACTGTTCCAAACTTTCTCTATTTGGACAATATGGTTCTGACTGGTTTGGTGGAGCCCCAGAGCCTTAGAAATGGCTTTGTAACCCTTTCCAGACTAATATGCATCAATAACTTTTTTTCCATTGGTCTTCAGGAATTTCTTTTGATCGTGGCATGATGTGCCTCTAGAACCTGTCTGCTGACAACTTCACTCTGATGGTAAGGGCCAAAGTTAATCAGATTTATATTGGGCAGGGCTGTCCCAAACCAGGCCTGATTGTTAACCAAAGTATTCAAACAGCTGACCCTAATAATCCCTTTAATTTCGATGAGTTAACTAGGGGGGCAATAACCTGAAGATTGCATGTTTGTTTACCTTGCACACCAAACAAATCAATGAAGCACCAAACATTTTTTTCTCTCAGACTCCCTCTATATGCTACTATAACCCACAAAAAGATCTGACCAAATTCAAAGTGAAAAATGCGCAAAAATGCAGAAAATCAGACAGGGGCAAATACTTTTTCACAGCATTGTATTACTGGAGAACATTAGGTAGTCTACAGTTAGTGTTATCAGAGTAGTTTTAGTTTCTACACTATATTTACATTTCGTTATCTTTCATGGTTTTCTACAAAAAATACTGAGCAGGCCCTGTTATTTCACCTCAGCTCTGAACCCTCGTTTTAAAAAGTACTCTAACATCTTTTCCTGTCCGTCCAGTAACAAGGCACTAATTTGGCAAGATTTACTGAATAAAGGTACTGGGTTATAGAAGCTATAGTCCCCTTTCATCTTCCAAAAGAAGACCGCTTTCTGGGAAAGGTTGGAGCACTTTTGCATGGAATTATGTGCAGTTCTAGCCCTGTAGCTAAAATCATCTCGGGACTCTCAATAAACTTCAATTCTAAGAGCTGAAAATTATTTTCCATTGGTTAGTACTGTACATCTCAAAACATTGACAGCAATATAGAGTCTGGGAGATACTAAAATGGTGATATTTTTACAGAGTAATATTGGACTATTGAATTATACACACAAAAAAAAAAAAGATTACAAAAAGTTGAAGTTTCAGATCATACAAGTGAGTTTTTATTTCATTATTTATTTTAAGCACTGACCTGTTATGTTATTAATAACTTACAAGGTAGCAAAGGTTTAAGCCAGATCACACATTTTAACTTAAAATAGTTAAGTTAGTCTATTCCCAAAACCCTAATAACAAATATAGTTATTTGGCTTCAAGGCTATTTCAGCAGTGTAATATCATACAATGAATTGCAGATTATTTATCCCTCAATAACAGGGAGGCAGTAAGAGACGAATAATACCACCCCTAGATGGGAGCTGCAGAGTCCCAGAGAAAAATGCATGAAGATTGGAACACTGATTTTGTTTAGATAAGGAGCCAACAGAGGACTAGAACAGTCAAGCGAATTCAGGACGGGGCCCGTTGACAGGCGTTATTAATGGACTGTGAGCCAACCCAGGGGCTGCTGATCCAGATAGCTTTTTAACATAAGGAGTTTTTCCTCCAAGATACAAACCAGTGAATTAAACTGTGCATCAAATGAAGTGCCGAGTTTCTCTCTGCCTGCCACTGAAGGCTCGCAGGCAATCTTTTATACTGAACGGTTCATTTAATTGCTTTCCGCTTATTTCTTTATTTTCCGTTCTGTTAATTTACAGAAACCTCCCCCACCCTCTGCTGCTCATATTCAGGTACTTTCCCTTATTGAATATTACTGAGAAAAAAACTAACAATGTATTTAAAAAAAAACTGCTGTTCTTTTTTGTGTGCCCTACTTTCACTAGTTTTCTTTTTTTTGTTTACATTGCAGGAGTAGGATGGGAGAGGGGACTTGAAACTACTGGTGACAATAGTATTCCATCTGCACCTTGAACCTCTAACACTCAATCTCATCTGCTGCCAATAACAAACTCAGGAAGCAGCTGGTTCCATGGGCAGGTCATTAAATCAGCAACACAAAATTAGATATTTTTTTTTTTTTATTTATAGCAATGTGTTTTTTTAACTTAGAATTGCCACTAGCACTTTTTCAGAATTATGTTATTTTTCAATTAGGAAAAAAAAAAAAAAACTGATAACTCTCTCTCCCGACTTGTGAGGGCGCTGTGTAAAGGGAAGAGAGTGCCCTGGACTGGATGGCCAGACAATTCATTTCCAGGGTTAGAAGGAAGTCGGTCATCTAGAAAGGGGGTGGAGCTACGATACACTAAAACACCCGGAAGGGAAACGACGTGGCAGCTGCTGATTGATGGTACAAAAGGGGACGTAGTGACATGATCTGTTCCTTTGTATGGTTAGAGCTGAACCGGAAGGAGACTGTGTATTGTAATCGTGAGTGTTTTGTTTGTTTTGTTCTGTCATGTCTAAAGAATTACTGTTTGTTATTATTAGACTGCTGAACACGATCCGGAGCTGTCGCCAAGGGCCAGCACAAATCCAAACATCACTGCACTTGTTTCACGATGAACTGTATTTACACCACGAGCACTAAATCACTCACTGTGGACTTGTGTTTGTGTTTGGTGTTATGTTGGGTGTTTAAGAAACTGGACTGTTATTTCAGGATCAACCTGTGGGTTACAACACAGCAATACACACCACTGTATTGCCTGTTATCACTGTTTACTGCCGTTTTGTCATCAGACTTTGGATTTACAAATTTAATATCATTGCACATAGATTATAGTTGTCTGTCTGTTCATTGAACACTGCTGTATTCCTGCACCTGCACACTGTTAACCACTTTGCCAAAGTTAGACACTTTTTTTTTTTTTAATTTACATGTTCAATATATAGTAACCCTCATAAAGGTTTACCACAGTATTGTTGCATGATTATACTATGCATTTACCACAGTGTACATTGGTTTGCCATGTTTATTAATATGATTTACCATAGCTCTCTCTTTACAATGCCTACCTATGCTTTCACTGTGCTCTATTGTACTTTGCTATGCATTTACTATGGTTAACTTTTATAAGGGAGGTACCTGTGAACACTAGCACATTCATTTAAATGTGAAACTTGTATCATGCTAATGCACAAGGCATGTCCAGAAACATGTTGTTGTTTATCTAGTATGTGCAGTGGGCTGTTGCCTGGTTGATAGACACTGAGATGCCAGCCTCCCTCATTGGCTTACAGCGCTGACCGGGAGGCTGGAGTACATGCAGAAGACAGCAGGTTTCTCAGTTGCTTTCTGGAAGCCTCTTTCCCTTCCAAAAAAAACAAAAAAAAAACAATCATCTATTTTCTATTGTATTGTGTGATCATTGAAGCAAAACCAAGGACCCATTCAAAATTGTTCACTCATGCCTAACCTTTTAACCTTTAACATGGACAAACTCCTTATTTCCAAAGTCTACCAAATGCTAATTAACTCCTCTGAAGTTTTACCTGAAGAGCTTTGGCTAAGGAGGCACAGTGATTTACAGCAACCGATAGCTAAAATCATTTCAACTAAGACTTGCAATGAAGTATAAGGTTCCTCTGTGGTCACATGCCATCAGCTCATCCTATTTAAATGTATTCATGGATTTTGCGATACCCTTAAGAGACAAGATACATTTATCAAGCATGTTTCAGCACTGTGCCTGAGGTTTTAGACAGAGGAAGGGACCCAGCTACTGGTCTGAGGTTGTATAGTATAAAACAGAAAATCCACAGAAAATTCTTCAATGAAGCACATGATGGCCACTGGGCTTCCCTTACAGAATAATACAACTGAGATAACATTATGATATAATAGAATTGCCCTGAAGAAAACATAGCAGAAGCACTAAGTGGACCACTGCATTACCAGTGAAGGCAACACTGGATTTGAAACATATAACATATCTATGGTACTGCAAGACTACATCCCAGTTCCATCTGCATTCCAAAATCAGAAAATGTTGCCACTCGGGTTGAATTCTACCAATGGCTCACTTCCCTGCAGGTGCCCTATGCGACCAATTCCCTTTACCAATGACCTTTTCAGCACGGTACTGGAACAGAAACTTCAATTCACTGCAAGCAGGTGGCTAAGGCCCCTGGACACCTTGGCTCTTAGCTGAAAGGCTCTGAAATAATGAGTGAAAGTTAGAGCACAACTGTCAGGCAATGACTGGAACAACCACATGAGGTGAGCTATACATATTTATAAGCAGTGGAGAAAGTATGCATGCATGTAATTTGTAACACAAACAAAGAGGTTCAGTGAAGTGTAGCAGATCCACGTTCTGCAGAATGCTTAATGTAATCTGAGCTAAAAATAAAGCTAAAACAATAGTGCACAAAGACCTGTCCACCTGGGTAATTAGCCATGATATTTACAAGTCGAATAGTTGTGTCATGCAGATCAGCATCGTTACAGGAGTTTACTGCTAGAAGCCGCCTTAGGAGGGTCTCTCTCCCTCCGCAGTCTCAATATATTCTAAATGTTTTTTTTAGTATTTTTTTTAATTAAGATACATCTGTACCCACTAGTGCCTTAATTGGCATATAATATATATTATCATGAGATACAAGAAAGGGTGGCCTTGTTTAGAAATGAAAATCTTCGTTGAATAGTAAGGAAAAAAGCCTTCCAGTGACCTTAATGTTAATATAAACCTTAAGGAATGAGAAGACTTATAATCACCATACAGCAACACAGGAAAATGTATAATCAGTCATACAGCCACACCCTTTAATACAAAAGATATATAACCCCAAAACGAATGACTTCTTTCCATCAGCCACTGGGATTGTGTTGAAAGCAATATGAAATCAATTGCGATTTGAACTGGGGCTCTAACAGGAGTTATTAAAGTACTCTGATTGTGATTTAGTGATCGGTAGTTTTAATTCATGGTTCTTTTGCCGAAACTGCACAAGGGCCTCCCAAGTGGTGCATCCGGCAAAGGCGCTCCACATGGAGCGGAGGATACACTCTATAGCCTGGAAGTCGCTGGTTTAAGTCCAGGCTATTCCACGGCCTCCCAAGATGCGGCGCACAACTGGCCGAGCGCCGCCCGGGTGGGGAGGGCTTAGGTCGGTCAGGGTGTCCTTGACTCACCGCGCACCAGTGACCCTTGTGGACTGGCCGGGCGCCTGCGGGCTTGCCTGTAAGCTGCGATGTCCTCCGACACTGTAGCTCTGAGGTGGCTGCATGGTGGGTCTGCGAGTGAAAAGAAAAAGAAACGGTCGGCTCACGGCACACGCTTAGGAGGACAGCATGTGCTCATCTTCACTGCTCCTGAGTCAGTGCGGGGGTGGTAGCGGTGAGCTGAGCCGAAAATAATTAGCTATATCATATTGGGAAAAAAACAGGGTAAAAATCAATTGGTGACTACTACTACATTTTTATTCAAAAAAATAAAAATAAAACTGCACAAAATGACATCAAATCAAATCAAATTTTACTTCTATAGTGCCTTTCACACAAAGCACTCAAATCAAATTTTACTTCTATAGCGCCTTTCACACAAAGCACTAAAATCAAATTTTACTTCTATAGCGCCTTTCACACAAAGCACTCAAATCAAATTTTACTTCTGTAGCGCCTTTCACACGAAGCACTCTAATCAAATCATATTTTAATTCTATAGCACCTTTCATAGAGTACTGAAATCAAATCAAATCACATTTTACCTCTATAGTACCTTTACCACAAAGCACTCAAATCAAATCAAATCATACTTATTTACTTACATCTCTTAAGGGAAACCCTAACAAATAATCCACAGTGTCCATTAGTGTTAATTTAAAAAAAAGAAAACGTATGTAATCCCCAGCTTTGGCAAATACAATTAGTGGTCATGACTTATTGGAAAATAAGTATCCCTTGATTAAAGGGACTGGAGAGCTACCAAAGTTACTAAGTCTAAAAGAAGCATTGTCTTTCACCTGTGTTCTCGCAGCAGTCGTTACAAACATCACTGTATGAAATACTTCAATGCACATGTAACAGTGAGGAGAGTAACATGAACATGGTGTCACATCTGATGTTTCTAGAAACAAAATCTCAAGGCAATCTCTTGGGTCCAAATCCTGAAAGAAAGAATGCACTTGTGCTCCTCTATATTACATATGATAGGTTTATAAAAAACACTTTATAAGAAACAATCTGCCTTCAAGGGTCAGTTTGTCATTGTCAGAATCAGTTATGCTTAAACGTTCCATTGTCCTATCATGAGCTCATATTTTTTAGCGTTCTAGCGGACCATTTCTAATAAATATATATATACTGATAATATATATTTAAAAATTAATATGATGTTGTACCGTATACTGGGGAAAGTTGTAATCATGGCGACTAGTTGTTAATTAATTGAGGCTCTGTATCTAGAAACTTGCATACTGTAGAGAGATATGTATTTTAATTTGTGAGCTTTCATTCTCCAGTCCCCTAATAGACTGTAATGTGACTAAACCACATGTCAAGAACCGAATACTTACGTAACATCAGTGCAAGCTAAGCAGGGGACGTTTCTGTAGTTGGGGGTAATGAGATCCAGTGCCACCGAGGTATCGTTGTCAGGTGTGGGGTGGGCTCCACACTTAAAGAAAAAATCCTGCAATGCAAGAGCAGTACATTAACACACCTGGAATCTGTCTGGACTTCTTTTTTTTTATGCCGACAAACCAAACAGAATAAACACATTCCCATTTACTTCAGGTGTGTTCATCCCAGTTCTAATACTGAGATTTGGGCCAAGATGCCTCCGGTGAGCTGGTTGAAATTGTAATTATCCAAGCAGCATGTTTTTGGCCTCCTTGCTTTGCAAAAGAATTGTGAGAAAAAAAGGAAAGGTCCCTTTCAGCTGACCTCTTCACTGAGCCACTGGCTAATATGAAAGCACTCAGAGTGAAGATGAAAGCACTTCATCCCATCTGCAGCTCAAAGGCTGACTGAAGGAATAGAGGAGAGGATCAAGGAGTTCTTCATCATAATAGTCAGGCTACAGTATTGCCTGACCACAGGTAATACATCAAGCCTGACATTTTAAAAATGATATGTTCTGTATCCTTAGGAAAAAAGGGGCTTTTATCAGACTTAAAAGTTCTCGATTTTGAAAGCAGAATAAATGTAGAAATTCATTCTCGGTACACAACAAACACTTTGTTTTTGGAGGCAATTGGGAGACCAGGCTTAATGTCGACAAAGCGGAAAAAAAAAAAACAACCAAAAATAAAAAAAAAACAAGACGACAGATTTTCATGAAACCCAGCAAGCTCCAAATGGACGGAACAGTTAATTTAGTGAAATTCATACTTAGTTCAGAGCGATCTTATAGGTGGTCTGAAAAACAACCTTCAATACAATCTTCAGTTGATTGATGAAACATTTCCATATTGACTGGTATTTAAATCATAAACACATGCCAATAATTACCCTGACTATTTAATTAAGATTAAAAAAAAAAAAAAAAAAAAAAAAAGTGAATAGAAAGTGAATCAGAAGGCATGCCAATATTGCACGCAGAAACACAGCAGGGCACGACTTTGATACAAGAAGTTCAAGGCAAAGGAGAATTTTCTGTAAGGAATAAAAACAATTGTTCCAGTCTAAAACTAGCAAGGAACAACTTAGTTGCAGAAAAGAGCTGACGAATTGCTTTTGCCTTCATCTTTGCTGCAAAATAGGATCCAATAGAACAGCTGAAAAACAGTACATTGAAAAAGTATTGAATTGTTAAAAAAAAAAAAAAAGAATGGATGTTTCCCTCAGACGAACTCTGCTTTCACTGATTGACGGTCTACAAATCTGTCAACCGTAAACAGCGTAACTCTGATCATTTGAAATGACTTCCTATTTTGATATCCACACTGAAAAAAATATATTGATGCTTAAGTAAGATAATTTCAAAGGACAGCAAATCTATAAAAGAAAAAAAAAACAGCACCGAGGATATATAAAAGGGTAATAGATACAACAAGGACATAGGACAGACTTGGAAACAGAGACAGCTGCAGTCTCATACAGATGCTGACAGGAGAAGAGTGATACAATGAAATGTTTACTGATAAATAGAAAAAGTGTATGGATTTTCTTCATTCTTTTAAATCACACTACTTTGTTGTGACACAGGCTTTAGGTACCAGTAAAGAGCACAATCTCAATGCATGTAACCATTTGTACTGGAATTCTGTACACAGAATGCATGATGCATGTATTCACTATTAAATTACACTCTGAATGCATATTCCTGCAGTATAAATTGCCCAAATTGAAGAACAGGCTTTGAAAATGTGGGAAATGAGTCTTGTAGTAACAAGGTTAAGATAACATTCAAACCACTAATAACCAGGTCCAGTAACTCAGCTCCTTTGCCTTAATGAGACACAGTTATCAAGGTCAATCTGCAAGGTTCAGTTTTGTAACTGTTAATGTTACAAGGAACAATTTGTACAAGCTGCTTGTTACTGCTTTTATAACATTCCCAACACCCTCTGAACTAAAAGCTTTGATCACATATGTAAGGGTTTTTGATTTGTAAGCTTAGAACCTAGTGGATTTCTCTCCACTTCATAGATGAGACACATGTGGCATCTTGAGCTCAATACAGGCTTTATTATCAACAGAAATGACATTGGCTCTCCATCTTCAAAATAGGGAAACACTGAGTATCTCTGAACAGCCAGCCCATTTCCCACCCACCCTTATACACACCTGTGCAATACAGATAGCTTAGCTTAACTTCACTTAAAGCAGGGCTGGCCAAACTCCCTGACCCTACGAGCCACATACTAACGTTTCCATATGGTCGAGAGCTGCAAGACATGTACTGTAAAACATGAAGTGTTAGCGAGCAAGACACTTTAAATACTAGCATTGTTGTGCAGTATAGCAGTTGTTAAGCTATCTCTTGATGGCAGGAAAATACACAACAAGGGATAGAACATTGCCTACAGTGTATTACACTTTAAATGTAACTCTGGTGCTTTTCCATTATTTCTACATGTACTACACACTTTAAATAAAATACATTCAGTTATTATGAAACACGATTACTGACTCGATTTCACCAAAAACACCACATAAAAAGACACATGTTTGTAAGGATTATTTTTGACTGCAGTGTGTATTAAATACTGTTGAGCTTTGTGGATGACAAATGCACTGAATTTATTTTTATAAGGATTACAGTAACTGCTTATGACGAGGCATAATATTAATTTTACAATATAACTTTTAAACATGCATTCTCTAGCCTAGCACCGAAAAGACTAATTCATCTGAATAAGGGCGTTTGCCACGAGCGATATCACTATGTAACAATTTTTGTTCCTGGGTAGTAAGTGTTATTTCCTAATTGCTTATGCCTCAAAAGTATAGGAAATGGCTATTATTCCCCACAAACTTTGCTTTTGTGACCAGGACAGTGATATTTTGAAATTTACCTATTTCCAATGAGAAAACGGTCTTTTCGTTTACATAAAGTCAGAAAAAAACAACATATGATTTCCAAATTAACATGTATTTATACTAAAGTAATACAAAAATGACTACAAAAGATTTAGAAGTGAGTAGTTTTTCGGGATTTACGATTATACTGTAAATCACTTTCACGAATCAGCCCCCAAATGTAGTCTCCCATCATATTCTCGTTATACTGTCCTTGGTAGCGGCGTTCAAAGTCCAGTATATCCTGGTGGAAGCGCTCGCCTTGCTCCTCCGAGTACGCTCCCATGTTCTCCTTGAATTTATCAAGATGAGCATCAAGGATATGGACTTTGAGGGAAATCCTAGAGCCCATTGTGCCGTAGTTCTTCACCAGAGTCTCAACCAGCTCCACATAGTTTTTGGCCTTGTGATTGCCCAGGAAGCCCCGAACCACTGCAACAAAGCTGTTCCAAGCCGCTTTCTCCTTACTAGTGAGCTTCTTGGGGAATTCATTGCACTCCAGGATCTTCTTTATCTGTGGTCTGACGAAGACACCGGCTTTGACCTTTGCCTCAGACAGCTTAGGGAAGAAGTCTTGAAGGTACTTGAAAGCTGCCGACTACTTATCTAGAGCTCTGACAAATTGTTTCATAAGGCCCAATTTGATGTGCAGTGGTGACATCAGCACCTTCCGGGGGTCCACCAGTGGCTCCCACTTGACGTTGTTCCTCCCCACAGAGAACTCGGTCTGCTGTGGCCAGTCCCGCCTGTGGTAATGCGCCTTAGTGTCCCTGCTGTCCCAAAGGCAAAGATAGCAGGGAAACTTGGTAAAACTGCCTTGGAGACCCATCAGGAATGCCACCATTGCAGCCTCTTGATGCCATCTCAGAAAAATGCAGATATGTATCCACTTAGGCAGCTGGAACTAAACTGAACTGGTGGGCTTAAAGCCCCTGTATTTATACTACTATTTATATTACTGGAAAGTTCTAGAAAGTTCTAGAAGTTACTCCAAGTTTACTCAGCACTGAATCTATCTGGAATGTTCTGGAAAATAGGTAAATTTCAAAATATCACTGTCCTGGTCACAAAAGCAAAGTTTGTGGGGAATAACAGCCATTTTCTACACTTTTGAGGCATAAGCAATTAGGAAATAACACTTACTACCCAGGAACCAAAAAAAAAAAAAATAAATTTGTTACATGGTGTATTCCATGCTTGCCATACAAAACTTCCTTGAGTCGTTAAACCAGCTTCCTTACTGAAAGCAGCCCCTGCCTGAAGCCTGATCCAGGAGGATATTCAGATGAAAATTTGTTTTCGGGACGATTAAGGTTGCTCACCTTGTACAGACTACAGTGTGTATGATTTGTTGCAGATGAGACACAGGGTTACCACTGTTTTCAGTGTACGCCAACTCTTTCTCCAGTCTGATTTAAAGCCTCATACTTTTGTTTGTTACTTGCGGAGGGTTTGCTTAATACTATTGTCTCCATGAAATGACCAAGCGCTTCATTCAAAATTATGACATTTACTTGCAACTCCACATCCGGCTTCGAAATGCGCCAGCTAGCTGCGTGAGAGAAGAAAGAATAACATGAATGAATATAGAGAACACAAATAATAAACGTTGTGTTTATTTTCACTTTCTCTCTCTTTGTTTTTGCTATTTCTTCAGTTCATTCGAGCCGCAAAGCGCGCGTCATCCAGCATTTCACCGGGAGCCGCACTTGAGCTGCAAAAGAGCCACATGCGGCTTGTGAGCACCGGTTTGGCCAACTCTGACATAAAGCATAACGTTCATTCATTCATCATGATTTCTTTTGATTGCAACCACTTGCATTTGAAAATCCCCCACAAATGGCATAAAACCTAGAAAGTAAAGCCTCTAGTTTCTGGTCTATTCTCTAATTTGGCTTGAGATCTAGAAATAGCTTTCATTACAAGACAGTCTGCTCTAGGCCTGGGATGGAGGCTGTAAACCAGATAAAAAAAAAATGCATGTTGGCCACTATTTAACCTGGCCAAGAAGGCTCACAAGCTTCAGCAATACGTTAAAGAATGATGTCCTCACTGAACTGTACCAGATAGGGATGGGAATTTTAAACACTTAAATGTACAAAATTCTAAAGAAGTGGTCAAACGTTATATAATTTATGCTAGACGTATAACCGGTCACTGACAAATTTCACCAAATGAATATTTATGTTTTAATTTTAGTAATTCATCATATACAGTAGTCCGTCGCGTATCTGACTGCAGTGGTGCAGAATAAGGGCGGATATTAGAAAAAGGAAGGGGTCTGGCAATTGCCTCCAGGTAGTTTTTCTAATTGGTGCAACAGAAAGATTGACACGGGAGTGGGTGTTGTCCCCAGTCGATATGGTGCTTCAGCAGCGCACTCTGTGTTCATGCTGTAACAGGTGTGGCATAGCATCCAGCCCACGTGGTAAGAGAGTTAATAACACATGGTTTTTTCTGATGTTGTTACATGTATTAATAAAATGGCATTTCTAAACAAATGAACGAGGCAAAGCGATGTTTGGAAGTATTTTGAGGAACCGGACGAGAAAAAAACGTGTTACGTATATGCCAAACAAAATCGGCGTACCACAAAAACAAAGTCACCATTTGAAATTACAACATTCAGAAATTACTGTGGGTGGAACTATTGATGGCATTAAAAACATCCATAACAATATTTGCTATAGAGTGGGCTGAACAGGGCGTGACAGTGTGTGTGAATCATGAATACAGAAGTTCTGAACCGATGTAAAATGACCTCAGTAATCATCAATTGCAAAATAAATATATTTTTAATATAACTTTTTGTCCACTACACGCCTGTCAAAGTATTTACAGTAAAAAACGGTGTATAAGTCGCACCGGGTGTATAAAGCTTGTGTGAATACATAAATCTGAATACATTGTGTTATTTAGTAATACAGTCGTAGATGCTTTATCAGGACGCCTATATATCCAAATAAGCAACTGTCCCAATTAAACGAGGCAACAGAAAAAGAATGAAATCACATCGCATTATGATTAAACGTTACAAAATGACAGCTTTCTTCGCAACACCAGCCTGAGAAACCACAGGAGACTCCAGCTCCTTCAAGAGTTCAATGTGGTTTACACAATTTATGCAAGTCACAGAGTAATCATGTACTCACTGCACTGCGCTACACGACCTGTCTCTCAGAAAAGTTATTTCCGTTCATCATTTGATAATACAGTACTGCAATTGAACAAAGTGACATCCCAATTAAACAACACAAATAGAATTGGGAAGAACCCAATACAGAACCTAATTCTAGAAAAGTCTAGAAAATGTTGGATTGTAGTTGAACATTCTTAGAGAATATAAAAGGGTTAGGCATATGATGATTGCTGTCATTACCAATAAGTCAGTACAGGAAAACGTAAAGAGCTAGCAGAAGACCTTAGGATTTAGAAGAAAATTTACAAGCATTTGAGTATCCCCAATTTCAACTACTGTTTCTATTATCAAGAAGTACAAGACTCATGGTACTGTCACAACGCTCCCTCGGTCTAGAAGAAAGAAGGTTCTTTCACCAAGAACAAGTAGAAGAATTGTGAGGAAAGTTAACAACAATCTGAGATTGACTGCTAAAGATATTCAACATGAAATGGCTGCATGGGAGTGGGTTTTCCATTTTAGCCATAGGTTGAGTATTGCATGGTGAAGGTTTCAATGGTTGCAGACCAAGGAAAAAGCCATTCTTAGGAAAACGTCACAAGGACAATCGCTTTGAAAAAAGTTTTAAAAATGGCATTTGAATGATGGATATGAGTTGTGGTCAAAGGTTAGAGCTCAGCTCAGCCACTGACTCATTGTGTGACCTTGAGCAAGTCACTTAACCTCCTTGTGCTCCGTCTTTCAGGTGAGACATTGTTGTAAGTGACTCTGCAGCTGATGCATAGTTCACACACCCTAGTCTCATATCTTGTAAAGAGCTTTGTGATGGTGGTCTACTATGAAAGGCGTTATATATAAAAAATATATATTGTTTATTTCTGGATGTTGTTGTGATTTACTGTGACTGAAAAAGACTTCAAGAACCTTGATGGAATGCCCCCACAGACACTTCCATTATATAGGTCTTGTTGAAGGATGTAAAAACCAACGACATGTGAAAATGTGCAGATCTAACAAAAAACATGAAAAAGAAAACAAACTTCCAACAGTTCACACCCAACTTCAAAAGGTTGTGATATGAGACAGGGGAGAAGACCATGGTCACCACCTTTTAAAACAACAAAAAATGTCCCTAATTTACAGTGGTACAGTACTTCTCAATGAATACAGCATCCCATCAGCAAACCACTGCATACAGTTCTATTCAGGTAACAGTTTGTATTTGCTTTACTGTATGTTTGAATTTCTGTCACGGTGCCAATAAAGCACAATAGTTCAACTTTAATAGTTTAGGGTGTTAACATCACAGCCCTTCCTGTCAGTTGAAGTCCTGGGGCTGCCCTTTCAATTTAGTGTTTCTGGATCTCTGCCGTGCAAGGCCAGGTGGGTCAATCTCAGTACTGATGAGTTGAAAAGATTTTTCCTTAGAAGAAAAAGACTAAATGACTGCCAATCCTTTTCTCCTTGTTGTATGGTAGGACTCTGCACCCCACACAGTATCCCGTCAATCTGTCATGCACTTTTCATCACCAACAATTCATTGCCAACAATTCATCAGCAGCGACAACTCATCACGGACAATACCTCACCGATTAAGGCCACAATATATCATAAAAGTTGTGCTAAAAACAAATAGACCTATAATAAATCATAAATAACAGATACAGTACGTATTCACTTATAAACTACATAAATAAAACCCATAATGTCCTAACTTTTACTAGCTTGTGACCACCCAACTAACAAACAAACAAGCAAAAAAACAAAACAAAAATAACAAGTTTGCTTTTCAAACCTTTATTTTAACACTAGAAGCGCCGACATTTTGAACTACCTACAAGTGCCGCACCGGTCATTTTCACCTATAGCGTTTTAAACAGCTGTGATATGATAATGGACCCTCCGTGATGAATTGTCGCTGGTGATGAACTCCTGGTGATAAATTGTTTGTGATGAATTGATGGTGATAAATTGTCATAGACCCATCTCAGACTGAGCACTGGCTATTGAGGAGCTGGGAGAAATGAAAGAGCTCTGAACAATTCTGTTCTACAGCACTAATGTGCAGGATAAATCTTGATAGGCTTTAAAAGCAAGCTGAACCTCTGTCTAATAAGCACTGGATGCAAAACTAAAACCAAAACCAAAACCTGAATCCTGAAGGTCGCATTTGTGGAGAGATATATATTAAGTCATTTTATTAAAATCTCCCCATACACCTGATGCATCCTGCAGCTTAATTTAAGTTCTTGTGAATATACAAAACAATACAACTCGGTTCAAATGCCTTAAATGTAAAGATTTCAGAGTTTTCATGCTTTTGCACATTGAAGGACAACACAATAAACAAGAGGCAGTCTAACTTTCAATTTACCAGACATCTCAACTCAGGCTTGCATGGCTCAATGCATCTCAAGTGTAGGCATTAGTTGTTTTTTTTTTTGTTTTGTTTTTTTTTTATTATTGTCTCTGAGGATGATTTATTGTCTACAGCAGGGGTATTCAAGCAAAAATAGCTGTTAGTACAAAACGTTTTGGTAATTCACATGAAAGTGTTGCTTTAGAAGCTCCTGTTATTATTATAATTTTTTTTAAATGTGTCCGTGGGGACTCTGAAGTTTCATTTGCACCTTTTGAATTCATGCTGCCACTTGGGTGATAAAACCAGAACATTTAATCAACCATCTACTTGTTCGGTTATTATGAACCAATCTAACAACTACAAGTGTAAGATGTGGAAAATTACTCTGACAACGAACACAATGCATCAACTGCATTTACATTTCTCATAAAGGGAGATAAGAGATACTTACAAGATGAATTCAAACAAATGGCTCATCCACATCTAGAATCATTCCTACCTCAGATGTACATTTACAAAATTGTTTAGCAGCCCCCCCGGTCCGTTCGCTGGCATTTATAGTGGACACTGGTTTCACTTTTTAGTTTATCTAGGCTGTTAGTGGTTTGCAATGGACATGTTCGTTGTATCTTTCAAGCCTTTTCAGCTGCTTCCAGAGAGCATGGCACTGCTGTGGGACACTGGAGCCTGGTTCCCACCCAACCTCCATGCTTACACAAATGGTTCTGTTTGAATGCTAAAATGAAACACTACCACAGCACGTGTCTGCTTTGAATGTGGTTTGACAGTTTGTTTTTATATCATGCATGTTTTTATGTAGTTTTTTTTACTTACCGCCACATTCCCGTCACAGTCCCGAGACTGGCAAACACCAGCTATCTTATTTGGAATAAGCACATCTTTCCAACATGAAGGGCCCTGCAAAAAAACAAAAAACAAAAATTGAAATTAATATAACATCAACACCCCATACTGGTAAGAAGGAAGAATACTCACTGGTTTGTTTTTCGTGTACGGCATGATGCAACATACAGCCATTATGGAAAATAAAATGCAAATTATCAGCTAGCTGATTTAATATTTTTAACAGTAACTGTATGAGTCTCATAAAGAGAGATACATGTGCCCAGCAACAGGTATACAGTGAAAGCACCTAAGTAGAATCATAGGCACCTACTCGTTTAGCTTTATCTGGCTGTCCATTCAATTGTAATAAAACTTGGGCATTCCCAATAGTAAACTACTTATTTATGTATCGCTTTTAATTGGGTTCTAGGAACCAGTCATCTAAATTTTACTGTAGATGAACTGTGATTGTCAGATATGATATAAGTATATGATTTTTTTTTTTTAATCAATAACATGAAAACCACTCATTGAAACCTGGATAATTTTGTTAAATGTACACTTCCCTAAGAAAAATGACCAGGTAGATTAAGGGCATCCTGCATCTAAAAAAAATCTCACCCCCTCCATTAATTCAGCTTATAAATTATTCTTTAAGAGAGCAGTTTAACATAATAGCTACTGTAATTTTACTTAACAACCATTAACACATGAAGACATTTACTTTAACAGTCATCTTGTCCAAAGCAATTAACTGTTGTAATAGCCTCACTCTGCATTACCACATAGACTGTCATATTTTTAATAAAATCACAGAATTTCACTGAAATTATGGAGCGCTAGATAAGAGAAAGGTGGATGCTGCAGTTTGGCTCATGGGAATATATAGGGCTTACAGTATCAGTGCTAATAAACACCGCTTTTATGAGCATCAAATTCAACACAAAGTAAATATTAAAACACACATAAATGCAACCCTTTAACTATGTATGAAAAGTATAGAATAAATGCAAAAGACTAAAACATTAGGCTACATTTTCCAGTTTAATGTTTATCTCTTACTGGTATTAAAATTAGAATAGAAACAGAAATAGACATTTTAAAAAAAAAATACACAGAACATTTCTTTAAATTGTTAACACCAAGTATTTTGAATAAATTAACTCACTAAAACGTATAAAGCCAGTAATTCACAGGCATCTCATTCCACAGATTTGCACTGTACTGAAGTGATGTTAAGATCTAGATCAAACACTTCAATTAAACAAATAAATATGTATTTAATTTCAGAAAAAAAGCCAAATATTCAGTTATAGGAAGAGGAGAGAAAATGCTCAGAGCACTTTTGTGTTGTAACCTCAGAGCTTCCCTCATATGAACCCATTTTTTCCAGGCTGGTGAATGTACAAGCAGGACTGTCACCAAAAACAAGCATGTGATGGGGCTTGAGCTGTCCATTTAACATACAATGACCCCTGTAATGCGTCTGTCAATAGCTGCTATCTAATGCTGTTTTAAATACCTCAGGGTGCTAACACCTAATGGTTTGGCAGTATGTGCTTCACAATTCCACACCCTGCCCAAGTTCACACTTGCACTAAAGGAGCCTGGGTCCTAGTCTGAAAAATTAATCCAGAACCAATGCCTCACTAATTTAATTTAAGGTCTGTTTTTTTATTTTAATGTTTGGTGCTTCGTTAACATTTTGTAATATAAACTTACTGGACTAAGTTGTAAATTTATTTATTTATTTATTTTTTATTAATTTAACTTTGTCAGTTGGCTCTGATTCATTCTGAACGTTGCTGGACAACAGCATTTATTGTGCTGTTTTAAATAAAACACGGATTTCATTTTAAACCCTTTTCTGCAAATTTTTTTTTTTTTTGCAAACAAAAGCCTTAATTAAAAAACACACACTTCCTGATTGTAATTGTGGGCAGCTCTACAAAGCTGTCGAGGCAAACAACACTCACTTGCCGCCTACATCATGCATTCTGGTTTTCCATCACACAAAAAAAGGTGGTAACCCCAGTTACTATCACCTGCTAGGCTGAATGCTACGCGATTAAAACAAATTCTGGTACCAGAATCAAACAGAGTACAGAATTACAATGTAACAAACTGTACTGCGGCAATACAAGCTGGACTTAAGACTCTTATCTCTTTACTCCAGGCCTACAGATAGGTGTCCTATTATAGTAGCGCCAATTCAACGGCCAGGCCTAGTTGTAACATTATAGCTCAAGATAGTTCAAATAAATGGTTCATAGAGGGGTGAATAGGCAAATACAGGAATTAATTATTTACACAACTATATGAATTCCGTATTCTTTATGACAAAATTAATCTGTATCAAAACAAAATAAAACTAATTGATATGCTTAGTTTTGCACAGGTCATAGTGAAAAAATCATAGAA
Source organism: Polyodon spathula (assembly GCF_017654505.1). Classification (NCBI taxonomy): domain Eukaryota; kingdom Metazoa; phylum Chordata; class Actinopteri; order Acipenseriformes; family Polyodontidae; genus Polyodon; species Polyodon spathula. The sequence continues at coordinate 74,154,087 of NC_054538.1, read as the reverse complement.
ACATTATTGCTTTATGGTGTAACCTTTTCTCTGTTTTCATTCTTTTTTTTTTTCAGTACCTCTGTTCTCGTGTAACCGTCCAGTGCTGAAATCTGTTCTGACTGATTGTAAAAGCAGCCGTCCTCCTCTGTCGCTTTTGATCATGTGCTGTGAGCATGAAGATCCAAGAGAATACACATTCCTGTGCTCAGGTGCTCTGCTTTTTTGCATCTGGCTTGAATATGCTTGCATCAGCATAGACCCTAGAGGACAGCCATGCTGTCTTCATGTCACGGGATGTCCTTCTGCGTCTTGGCAGAATAATGTGGGTCAGCTATCAGCTTGTAACCAGTGCAAACGAAGGTACATTGCAACCAACAGTTTATCAGATGATAACCAAAAGCAATCTGAAAGGTTAGAAGACTAGGAGTCTATGTTTAAAAGGTAGGAGAAGATTTAAGAAAATGCAAGTCGAATATAGTTTTAGATGCAGAGAAAGGCCGTATGCAGGAATGCCCGTAACTACATACTGACCTACGGTTGAACCACAAAGAAAAACTGCTGCCACAAAGCATTCCCTAAAATGTCGCTAACAGCATTGCGCCTGTATAGTACATTTCACCCAAGACTTCCGACTCGTTTGCTACTGGTTTGCAACTATTTCGACAGGCGCAACACTTTAGTGCACCTGCCCCTCCAGATTTTATGTCTCGTCTTGTAGTACAGCTACATTAAATAAGCTATTGATTTAGCTGAGAACAAATTGCTCAGTCAGTGCTATCTGCTGTATTATCTTTTTTCAAAACTCGCTATTTTTTCATACCAAAAAATAGAAATCATCTATAGTTTGTTTAGTTTTATACTTATTGTCTGTCCTGTCTCCACTCCACTCTGAATGGCTAAGGGTCGCTGGTCAATCACCTCAGTGATCTGTTAGTATAGTTTCACTGTCACTGTCATTTCACCTAGTTCTGACAGATCTCGTTGTCTGAAGCAGTGCCAGAGTGCTCTCATTCATTTAAATGACTGTCAATCATCAAGACCTGTACCGACTCTGTACTTTCATTTGCCAGCTCAATCTTCTGTCATTCAAAGCAGCTACTTTTGAAATGAGTGGGTTATGGTGTAGATAGGCTTTTGCTAGGGATCGGTGACAGTTACTAATTTGATTTGAAAATGGGCGTAAAAGGAAAACACTTAACCCTTGGCAGGAAATTTTTTTAATTTGTGTAGGAACTTTATTTTTACAAGGTATAGCTCTGCTGTGACCGAACGTTATTTCAGTTAGAATGTTGGTAACCATGGTTTTGTTGCATGCTGAATATGACAAAGGGGCTTCACTAAATGGACATTTCTCAAAAAGGTAGATTTCACCCATTTTCTGCTTGAATTGAAGAATAAAAAAAAAACAGTTAATTCTTTCCAAAATAAACATCAATGTTAATCGTCGATTTGGCAAAAAAATAAAAAATCGAATAGGAGCAAGCCTAAACATAACATATGCATTCCAAAAAGTTATTATTAAAAAGCAAGAAGCAACAGAATGTATAAAATATATGAGAGGCTTCAAATCGAACACAACTGCAATGAACTGACTGATGCAACAACCATTAATCAGCAATTGTTGTTCATTCTTGCCTCTTCGATGTGGCTGTAGGCGATGGTTCCTAATCTATATCGAGCATGTCCACCAAACGACATTCCTGACTTATTAAAAAATATTAAATTGTGATATGTTAACATTTTATTGCAATTGTGATATTCCATTTGGCAAGTGTTCATTTCTCCTTCCACAATTTCCATTTCTTCTGTGCCTAGTTAGCATAAACATTTTGACAGTTACTCATAGCAACAGTGGAGATTAGATCCAGCACCAGTACTTAAAAGGTCACCGAGACTCACTGCATTCCTAAACAAACATGTTACTAAGTCATCCAATCTCTCTGAGCAGAAACAGAAAAGAAAACAACAAATGCATCTGCCACTTCAATCCACTGAAGACAACCCAGTGTATCTGCCACTGTAATCCACTCAAGACAACAGAGACCAAATACAAAAAGAAAGTCTTCACAGTTGAGTGCACCTGTGGAGACGGTCAGGAAAACCCAGTAATATTGGAGCTTAGCCTTTCACTCAAACTGTTAATTTGGCTGCACTACATTAGCAAGCATCAAAAGCCATGGGTGAGCCTGGGGCTACAGCTGCCCTCTCCCTGAGCAAGCGGTCACTGAACAGCAGAACAAAGACTTCTAGCAGGAATCAGGGATTGGTAATCTGAAGGAGAAACAAATCCTTCCAATGATTCAAGTGTGAAAACAACAAACAAGTACCGTCTATGAATGAAAGTAAAAATGAGCAGGGATGTTTGAGTCCTGCAATCTAGATCTCAGGAGACAATAACCTACAATACCAGTGAGCCAATGGGAAGCAACACAGGTACTACACTTGAATATTAGCAACCAAGATTCATCCCTAGAGTACCAGGAACATTTATTCATTGGCTGTGATGCAAGTTTTGTTTAATTCCAATACAGCTCTTTTTTCAGTGCTTGTTCCCCTACTCCTACTGCCCTCTCAATCACTTGCAGTCTCATACATTACACTCCTAGTAATGCAACCTTAACAACTTAAATGCCATGTACGCCTACAATTACACTGGAACCACACCACTGATTTAAATATCTTACCCTGCTCAGTGTCAGCGTCCCTTGTTTGCACCTCTTGCATCGTACCCTGAGTTTCCCAGGTTGCACTGCTTTGCAAACAGTCTTACAGAATACATAAAAGCTGCTGCGGTGGCTTGAATCTGTTCAAAAAAGAAAGAAAAAAAGCTCTTATAAACGAAGACCACTTTATTTCCAGTACATCACAAACATCAATCAACCCAATTAATTAGAATGAAGAACAGAAAACAGGCACACGGGGGGGGGGGGGGGGGGGGGGGGGTTTGCAAGTGCCTGAACTCATTACATTGGAATCACATTGTTTCAGTACAATGTCTATTACTTCTTATTTTTGCATGTCAAAGAGGAAGCGGCAGTGTCCTCTTGTCAGTGCATAAACAGCTGTGACATCTTTTTTCAAATTTTTTGTTTTTTTATTTAAAGGAAATAAAATCCCTTTGGCAGGCAGAAGCATGCACTCGAAAGACATTTGGGATCCAGCCATTGATATCAGCTCCAATTAGCAAGGAACAGCTTGAAACTAAAAGGTAATTAGACATCTTCGTGACAGATAATTAAGTGAAGTAAAGATGAGCACTCCCACTATACTGCAGCCATTAGGCACGACATCTCTCCTCTGACTGATCTTTGGGAGCTTGCAACATGGTGAAAACATTTTTAATAAAAAGCTGCTCTTCTCATTAGGGTTAAAAGCCTGGGATTGAGAGGAAAACTGTGATACTTTCACAATAAATCCACCCAACTGGGTTTTATAAATTGAACTTTGACTAATTTATCATTTTAATGAAAAGGTTTCATTATGCTAATGTATGAAGGGGAAATAAAAACACGCAGCACTAGTTGTTAGAGGTTACAAAAGAATGCTTTATGATATGACCAAAGAAACTAACGAGGATGGCAGTTAGCGAAGGTGAACATGGGAGAAACAAGGGAAGGAGAGGACTATACAAGGCCTACCATTAGCGTGTCTTGTGTCACTAAGATTGCTGCTTCTTTTTAATGATACATAACACTGAAAGTAGTTTTACTTGTTTTGTCTTGCTCACTAAACTACACACTGTTACAAGTGACTCTCTAGAAGCCCTTCTCTCTTGTAGAAAGTGCTTGTGTCTTTTGAATGGAAGGCTTATGCAGCAGAAGTATATGGTCCTTCGATAGAACCAACTTCATTGCTTTGGGGGTTCCTCACTGATGATGAAAATGAAAGTGAGGCCTGGGAACCCATTAACAAGAAAAATAGTGAATTCTGGCCCACTCAGATATTTTGGCTGGAAGTGATGAAATGCATGAACATAACAGTTACCAGTCCAGAATCATTGCTCCCTGTGGGAGAATTTCTCTGAAGAGAGGAAATGACAGGCACATACCTAACTTACAATGTGGATGTCAGAAGTGTAGAACTGCCCCAAGCAGAACCAATGACATGTTCAGCCTGCACACATGGTGAAACATTGCAAAATTATGTTTGAATGCAATGATATACAAGGTTTATCATTATCTCATATGAATTTTGAACCAGAACATGTAAAAATAGTTCAATATATGGGGTGCAGTACTCTTAGTATGTTACTCACATGTACTAGCAAATGTGTTCCCAATTGCACTGAAAGAAACATTTCCTTAAAATATGTTATAAATTTGTTGAGGTGAGGCCGGGTCACACAGAACCTTTTGTGAATTAGTGAACCTGTCAAGCTGCAAGGCTAGACCTGCCCCTGTTAATCACTAATTGATTGATTATGTTTGCTGTTAAATAAAACCAAAATCATACAAGTTATATTTCACTTTTGTGTGTTTTGTGTGACGGGGAGGAGGCAAGTATTTTTTTAAGAAGGACAAGTATATTTGTCTAGCATTTTGTCAGTTGGAAATTTTTGGGGGGGGAAATTGGGCACCACTGCAGATGTGTTAAGTTTAATTATGCTTTCTGACGCACAAAGCAGGAGAAAAGTCCCATAAATATCGGTGCAAAACAGTAGTTTATTTATCAGTTGGGTTTGGTAACACAGACCCAACTGATCCCTCCCCTGAAGAATTTCTGTATGAGGCTGACTGCTGGTGTTGTATTTGGTATTCATCATTTGTGCATTTGTATCTCACCTATATTGAAGCAGACTATAAGGATAGTATTATTATATTTAGCTTTAAAGAGGCTGTTCTATTGTCTGCTTTAGGTGTTCTTGGCTAGTACATATTATAACCATATTGCTTTATAATATTGATGCTGTTAGTCTGCGCAGACATCGGACTGCCCGGATTGTCTATGAGCTACAATATGACATCAATCTGCAATCATTTAATCCATTTAAGCATAAATAAACTGAAGGTGTATCTCTCTCTCTCTCTCTTTCTCTGTATATATATATACACACACACACACACACACACAAGGTGCTTCGTCCCAGGAAAAGTTAAATAAAATCACTTCTTAGATGTTGCCACCAAATTTGTTTTTAATGAATAAAGTATGAATAATTGAGACACGTTTGGGAGACAGACTTATTAGTAGGAGTTGCTGGCTTTTCTCTTTGGCGGTGGCAACATCATAAATGACAAAGCTTGAAGGCACGGATTGAAATACTTGCACGGTACCTGCTGGGTCAGTCTGCGCTGGCTCACTGCTGAGCTCATCCTCCAGTATGGCAGCCAGTCCTGCTGAATGAGTGGGCAGAACAGATGAGCTGAGCTCTACCCGAGTCAGACTGCCTACTTCTCTCAGCAGCCCTCTCTGCAAGCCCTTGCTCATGGCTCCCATCTCTCTGGCCGCCCTCCTGTTTTGCCGTGGCGAGTGCATAACAACATGAACCGTGCTCTGATGGGTCAGATCACAACTCTGGGAAGATGAGAAGTAGAAGTTAAAAACAATTTAACACAACTGGAGTACATTTATGTGAGATTTTCATAACTAAATAACCATTAATTGCAAGTTTTGTCTAAAACCTATGTTTGCTATTCACAAACAACTTTATACTGCTTACCAACTGCTAAATACATTGTCTGATTTGTTTATTTCTAGTTTGGTAAATTTCGTTCCTGCCATTTGGAGTCACCCTCGACCCTTCCCTCTCCTACTCTCAGCACATCTCTACTTTGGCACACTCCTATCGTTTCTTCCTCAGCAACATACATAGAATTTGTCACTTCCTCACCGACTATTCCACACAGCTCCCAGTTAAGGCTCACCTTTACTTTTGAAACTATTCTTTAATGTGATACTTTGTACTGTGATATTCTGTAAAGCTTGTAAGTCACCCTAGAAAAGGAAATGTCTGCTAAGAAAGAAATAACAATAGTTATAAAAATAATAATAGGTTTTGAATGAACCACCATTTTTGTTTTATTGACTTTGTAAACTTTTAGACTGACTTTCACTAACTATCAGAACATCACCAGTCTTACATCCTGGAACAACAAAACAATACCAGGATTCATAAATGCTTTGCTAGTGAAGTTTAAGGCCGCACTACAGTACATAAAACAGACAGAGGATGGAGGTGAATCAGCAACAGTGACCTTAACCACTGAACAAAAGGACCAGATCATTTAAAAAAATATATGTGTGTGTGTGTGTGTGTATGAGAGAGAGAGAGAGAGAGAGAGAGAGAGAGAGAGAGAGAGAGAGAGAGAGAGAGAGAGAGAGAGAGAGAGAGAGAGAGAGAGAGAGAGCAGCATTCTCACTAACACCAGTCTGGAATATAGAATGACACTGTTACATAGGTATATAGCCAGTGTGCTAGAACAGGTCAATACTTTATGCAATATTTCAATTCGCAAAGGGAAATGTCATTTTACTGTAATTTAATTCAGCCATAGCATAAAGTATTCTCTTAATGAAATATCAACTATCACCACCATGTCAGTTAAAAGGGTAGTCTGAGCTATAGGACAGGCCCTCCCATTGAAATCTGCTTGTCCGCAATGTCACTATGTGATCCACACAGGCCTGCTCCTGCTGCTGCCTGCAGTATAATATCGGCATTTTAAAATGAACACCGATTAATGTTTTATGCACCGTTCTTTAACATTTTGAAACACCTGGAGCCCTTTTAAGAGATCTACATGCAACAAAATGTAAATACCTTTCAGTCCCTTTCATTTCTCCTTTATTTATAAAGCTTTTAAATTACGACTGATTATTAGCAGATATTTGAACTTTAAAGTAATATTTTATCTACACCTTGGCTTTTAAAACTGAAAAAATGGATTGGATAATTAAAAGAGAGCCTGAGTTTCAGCCCCTTGTGGATATGATTCATAAGGCTATGGACTTTTCAGCCTACTTATCTCAATTGTGCTGCAGAAAGCCATAGTCAAGATAACTGCTGCAAACGCTGAAAATAAATCCTGTTCTACGAGATACCGCACACACTGTACCTTTCCAACAGAGCTCGGGTGCTAGCAGAACAGAAAGCCTATGTGGTTTATGGGCAGATGAGAATCACGTCAGAAGAAACCAATAAGACTTGAAATCCATCATGGACAGTACACATGTTAACAATGTAAGCATAGCAAGCGTTCAGCAACAACAAACAGAGGCCTTGGACAAGATGAATGAGACATTTTCACACAAGTGTTTTTATGTGTGTGTTTTTTTTTTTGTTTTGTTTTTTTAATTATTATAAGGTATCTCGAGAGTCAACACTCATTGATATCACTTGGGTGAGCCTTTTATATAATCCTGCAGGCATTTTTTTTTTCCAGTCAGTTCTATAATCTGAGGTTCACGGTGGAGACAGTTGGTAAAAAAAAAACTTTTCATCCTGTCAACATTGTACGCCAGGGCCTGCACTGGAGAGAGTGCATTGAGCTGCTGCTCTCTGTCAGACTGGAAAGGAGGTGGGTGGACAGCCTCCAATTCCACAGACAGGAAAATTGCCCCATCAGGAAGTGAGCTCCTGGAGAGATCGAGTCAGTCTTGACATTGCAAGATGAAATAGCTGCCAGATAGACCTTTAATGTAGAGGTGGATTTCCCCTCATCGAACAGGTCCTAAAAAATTGCAGTATTAGTGCCACGGAACAAGTCGTGGGGTCAAACCCACGAGGCAGACACCACATCTGAAAGATGCCCCACTTGTACATGTACGGGGAATGGGCGGACGCTGCTCTGGCATTTTGTAGGGTGTCAATAACCCTGTTGGACAGACCCAGATGGCTCAAATGCTGCCGTTCAGGGGCCAGCCACAGAGCTGCAGGCTTGATGGGTCGGGATGCCATAAGTGCCCCCGATCCCAACTGAACAGGTTGAGGCACTTCGGTAGTCTCTACAGCTGGACGCTCAGGACCTGTATCAGAGTTGAAACCGGTCTTCTGGGCCAATAAGGGTCCATTAGAAGCATCTTGGCCCGGTCCTGCCTGATTTTCTCCAGACACGGCAGGAGCAGGCCAAGCGGTGGGAAGGCATACAACAGATGCTTCGGCCATTAATGTGCCAAGGCATCTATTGCCCGTGGGTCTCCGCCTCCTATTATGAAGAACCTGAGGGGACAGTGGGTTGATTCCTGGGAGGCAAAGAGATCTATCTCTGCTCTCCCGAACCTCACCCAGATGAGGCTCACCTCCCCAGGGTGAAGCCTCCACTCAGAGGTGCTGGGAACTCCCCTTGATAGGCGGTCCACCAACCAGTTTGCCACTCTAAAAACAAAAGAGCAAGAGCAAAAACTGGTGGGCCACATAATGGAGCCTGGATGACCTAAGGCCGTCCTGGTGGTTAATGTAAGCCACCACTGTTGTGTTGTTTGTACGGACAATTATATGTCTACCTCGAATAAGGTGACAATCACTCTTCTGGTGAAACTGTCCAGTGCTACGCCTATGTGTAGATGGGTCTGCTGTTTCCACCAAGAGAGTTCCTTTAGACAGTGGTGGGACTGTTAACAGGCTGTCGTGTTTCAACTGAAGCTGCAGCCATCATGCCATAAAGTTTCTGGAACATTACTACAGTGAGTGCTCTGTTGAGTTGAAAAATAATCCGACAGAGTCCAAGCACACCTGTAGACAGGAGAATGACTGTAAAGAGCTGGCTCTTCACATGATTCACCATAAGGCTCAACTGTTGAAGGTGGCCAGTGACAAGCTCCATGTGGGCCTCTGCCTGTGCTGGAGACTGGGCACAAATTAGCCAGTCGTCCAGATTATTGAGTACTCTGATGCCTTTGAGTCTCAATGAGGCCAAGATAGCTTCTATGCATTTCAAGAAGGCACATGGAGCTAGGGAAAGGCCAAATGGCAAGACGCGAATGCGAAGAAAGGCGAACCGCAGATACTTTGGGGTGAGTTTACACTGAGTGTTTGTAACTTTGTAGTGAAGGCTAATACCCAGCCTACAACTGTGTAGTCTTTTTGTTTTAACCTTTATGTTGGCCCTTGTGTCAGTTATTTTGTTTCTGTGTTTACGGTCAGGGTGTTCGTGATTCGTTTTTGTTAAACCTTTTTATTTTGCTCTGTGAGCAGTGTTTTTGTTGATTTATCTGTGATCAATAAATGCGCGCTATGGCGCTTAAAACAGCAGTTCCTGAACTCTGAGTCTCTTTCCTACCTCCTGACTGCCTTAAAACACCCAGCTACCCTGTCAAAGGGCCGTTATGTTTAATCGTGAAATATCTTGACATACCTATTTTTACATGGTGAAATAACACTTTTTTTTTATAAAAATACAGCCCTAATACTACAAATAATAATAAAAAAATAAATAAAATAAAATAAATAACATTTTACAATGGAAACCACATTTGAACATCGACAACATTCAATTTACCTTGGCTAAGTGCAGTCACTGTGAATTTCTTTCCGCTGTGAGGTTTACTCTTAATGTTTAAAACTGAAGAATCACTGTTTTCAAACACTAACGTGGATCCCCTTAATGGGAATTTATTATTTTTATTTTATTTTATTTTTTTTGTATGGCTCTTAAGGGAGATTTGCAACCCAAAAGTAGCATTTTGTTTTCTTTCTACCCCAACACACAATTTACAAAAACATTTATCAACCTCAGGGTCAATCGTCATATACCCCTTCAAAAATGAAATATGCTATCCAAAAGGGTTTCTGAAATTATTTCTGTTTTACTAACAGATTTATTATGTTGAATTTGATCCCCCTCAGACCCATTTCTTACAAAAAACATTGGTACCCCCAAATAGATATGGTAACCTCATCTTCAGATACAAGCAAAGGTGATTAAGGAAATGAGCCATTCATTGAACAGGAACGGAACTGAGATCTGCGTCACTAGCACATTGCTTCTACATTTTTCAAGTAGATTTCTTATTTTTTCAATGGTGACTGACTGCTATGACTGGAATCACAGCGAAAGCCAAACCAGTCTTGGCAGTGCAAGAACAGAAATCTTGAGAGTAAATTGCTTATATTTCATCACAAGGGAGGGACCTCATCCCAAGACTTTCTTTTATAACACAGGCTCATCATGCTTCTGTCACTTTCCTATTACACTGCTTGTTTATCTTCTCCTGGGGTCCTGCTTTCTGTGCCGGAGAAAGCTTTCATGTTCTTCCCTTTCATGTGCCAAAATGCATTACAAATGTTACACCCACTAGCTGCAGTGCAGTGTTTTCACTGTTCTGGTGCCAGGTAATTAAGTGACAGATACTGTAGAGCTGACTTTTCTTGGCTTCTGCTAAGTATGTCAGATAAACCTCAGGGTACAGAATTAAGTTACATTATACTGTCGTCTATACAAAGTAGGTGTGCATAAATCTAACACTTGGTCCCTGCAGTCTACCTAAAGTACACACACCTGCTAACACTGAAAAGATCTCACCTGTCACACTATATTCACACCTATTAATTCACAACAATTAAACTTTTTACTTGAAAGCATAAATTACTCAATTTTAAAAAATAAGTCAGAAATCACCTGCAAGTGTCAAATAACTAGAAATAAACACATTTAATAAAAGCCTTTTAAAATTACAGTTTTACCTTTTGAAAAAAAATTATTTACACTTTACAGAAAAAGATTTGAAAACCTCCCCTAATGTTTCAGAAGGAAATAAGTGCTTGCTGTGTGGAGTGCCAGTGTTACTCCATCTGGCTCATCACAAAGGCACTGACAGCCCTTCTGTGCTATTTGGCATTTTTATGCAACTTTCTACTGTATGCCAAAATTTAAGAAGTGTTTCAAGTGGTAAACACACTTTCCTTTTAGCATTTATATGAGAAGAAAGATCTGCTTATTTTATCAAACCGGTCTACCTAACATGACTTCTCCACTGGCCCTAACCTCTCAAAAGGTATACCTGTCTCCTCAGCCTTCTGCTCTTACGCACAATATTCTTCCATGCTCAGGCACAAATTAGGCACTATATATAGACAGGCAACAGAAAAATACCCCATAGCTGCCAAAACAGGGGACCCACGATGCAAAACTACATCACATTTTTATAGCACTGCATCCCATATCCCCGAGGCACATGGAATACATCACTCTACATGTCAACTATTCAGTAGTTAGCTGCTAATTCTTCAAAAAGGTGAATAATTGTGCTCCTATTAAATCTATGCCTACTACACATCACATCATCACAGTAATACAGAGCAAGAAGCAACTCAGGTCTTCTCATTCTTTCTAAATAATCAGGTAACAGCTCTCAAACAGTTAGCAGCTTCAAATATCATTATGAGTGGTCATGATTGCAATTACTTGTTTTATAGGTAGCTTTGGCTCAAGTTGCCAGACAGAGTATTTAATCAGCCTTTGTAAGTTAGTAAGCGCCAGCACCATCTAGTGACGACCTACTTTGGCTTGCTGGCAATACTGCAGGCGCCCACACATACTAACTTTAATACCATTTAGCTGATGATACAGGTAAATGTCAATAGTGTTAAAACACACAGCACTTCACTTCTTTTTAAAGATATGTTTAAAACACTTGTTGCATAATAGCTACAACTTTAGGGCTGGCTTTGTGTAAGTCGAAAAAACATCTCCCTCACTATTATAAACAGCCCTCGGGCAGTTTCAATAAACAAACGTGACAGCACAGCACAGCACAGCACAGCACAGCTTGATTCTGATTGACTGATCCAGCTTAAGCTTGACCTACATTACTGACCTTTTATTAAAACACAGGACCTTAATAAAGGCAGCACTTATCATATAATAACTATAACTACAGGATGCATCAACTGTGCTTATACTGTAGACAACGGTCTACACTCAGCAAAACTCATAGGAAAAAAAGAAAGAAAAATGTCTTCAAATGCAAGCATATGCTGTACTAGCAATAATATTATACAAAGCGGTCATTCCCACTTGATTATGAACCTCGTTAAGCGCACTCAGAGTCAGCACAGGGACGAGTCACCGTGATCAGTGACTGCTGTGCTTGGTGCCGGTACTGATGCTTCAATATAAAGAGCTGTAGATAATCTGGGCTCAGAACAACACCTTGTTATCTCTGTGATGAGAAGAGAGACAGCACCTTCTTTACAAACTGAACGCCAGTCCTTCCTCAGATATTAATAATGAGTTGCTTGCTGTGAAGGATCAGGAAAATGTCAGGAAAGGATATTTTGTCTGATGGAATTTTAATACATCACCTTGAAATATTTTCAGTTATTTTCCCAGGAGTCATCTGAGGAACAGCGTTGGACACCCTGGGGTCTGCTTACACTCGAGCGATTCATCCTCTGATTCAACTGCCTAATCCAATTGCAATGCCAGAGCGTTTTGGCTGCAGGTATATCTGCATAGATGTTTAAGCATGCAGACTAATATTTACATGATTCGTATCAACGAATATAAAAGCCTTTGATCAATAATCATTATAAAATAAATAGCAGGAACTTACCAAGCTACAATTCACCTTAAATTGTGCTGCAGACAGAAAGGCACTAAAGAGATGCACATTTTCATAAGAGAGGTACACAAACTTATATTACCTCAGTGGCAGCATTCACAGCTGCCGTCATTTAGATCAACTGAACGCACCCCAGTATCTTCATATAAGTGATGGAAAAGATCACTGTCAAAACTACACACATCAGAGATGGGAATGACTTGCGACAGGCGAATAAGCACAAGATTTGCTGCTGCCTGCCTAAATGTCATGTCAGCTTAAAACCACTGGAATCCAGCAAACCCCTGCTTTCAAGCTGGTCCCTTTTTGTTACAATTATACTTAGCTCAGACCATATACCAGCTATTATGGACAAACAAGCCACTGCTGACTAGTAACGGATCAGTTGGCAAAGGACAGCTGGACATCAGGGACGATCAGAAGGACACTGCCTTTCCAGAAGCTGAATCTCACACACTCAAGTTGCTTGGAGAAAATGACCTTTAAAGGATTACTGCACAGCGTGCACAGAATCAGGCAGGCTCTCTCAGAGTTTCTGACAGGGAACAGTAGCTCAACTGCTACTGTGCTTTTTGTTGATTATTGAAGATTACTGTGTCATTATACAATGACCTATTTTTTAAAAAGTATTACCCTTCTTACTTTGTTATAGATAAAGTATTAAATGAACATATAATTATTACCCATTTTTTAAAGTTACGTGTTAACGGTCAATATCCCCTTCATGCACTCTGTGTTTAATTGTACCATGCCAAGTTTCCTATCTATATAGTTTTGGCAGGACACCTTCTCGACCTCCATAGAGTTAGCAAAATGTAACTTAAAAAATCGTGACCAAAGGAGATATGCAATAGGGTGCTTGAGTGTATCCAGCATTAGACTGGCACAGGAAAACTGTGCCCATATTTTATATGTACGCTGAGTTTGTTTATTATGACCATTGTTGGTAGTTTCGGGCTCCAATAAACAGGAAAGACACATGCTATTTCGACACTGCTATATTTCCTTATTGAATATGTATCGACTGTTTATTAACACATAATTGAACTTCAGTAGATGGGTAATTACATATCAGTAAAATATTCAATTATGATGACTCATACAATAAAGCTTACCCATTTATTTTAGTGTTTGTTTAAAACAAGCTGTAGTACCAAGACAATGCACTCACACAGTATTAGCCTTTATATGTCCTTGCCACTCGCAAGTGTCTAGTCAGTTTTTTGTTTGATTTCATCCATGTGATTACTAGCCCATTTCAATTATGGATATAGTGGAAGGGTAGCTTGGCGGTCAAGGCTGGCTAGAGGCTGGAATAGCAGACAGAGGCAAGAGACTGCGTTTAAGTGCACACAATATATACACACATTTACAGAAACTGAAACATTTTCAGCTGTACAGCAAGCAGATAAACAGTTTGAGACATTTACAAAAATAATACACTGTATGAAAATGTATTTTTTTCTATAGTGTTAGTATTGCTTTCCTAATACATCTCTCAGTGTGTAATGTCATTGAAACGATTTGATGAACACGCTTTGTGCTGAATCGAGTTATCTGCGGTATTACTCTGCATATTTGTGGTGATATCCTTATTATTACTTATGTTTAAATCCCGTGCAGAGGGATTTATTACATTTCAGAGGAACTAACAGCACTGATATGTGGTGCCTCTGTTGTTAAGTAGGTTGTGATCCCTAGTCGAAATACAACCCCATCACAATCACAGCACTTTGGCTATCAGACTTCTTTCAGCTGCCATTCTCTAAGACCCGAGTTAAATGAGTGGACAGACTGAAAAGGAAAAGAGAAAAAAGAAAAAACAGTCTTAAGGTAGTCATACTAGGAAGCACCAGGTATACACTGCCACTGGTCAGCAAGAATCAATACCCTGGTACAATGAAACCTCGGGACTTCAGCATCAAGGGCAAGGGCCAAGGCAACATTTCTCAAGGGAACACAGTTGTAACATATTAGAAGCAAAGAACCGCTTCATGACCATCATGCGGCTGTCAGCGCAACTAGAGTAGGTTGTTTCTTGCGAGTTCTATACCAATAAACAGGTTTAAACATTTGCATTGTCCATTGTACTTGTTGCTTAAACAGGACCCCGTATTCTCATATTTAATTACTTTGACATGACGTGAGTATTTTCAGTCAATTTTAACTGTGTCAGAGCTAGAGAAAAGCATTCTCCCAGCATCAACACTAGGGATGATATTTAAAGAGAAGATTGGAACGTTCAGGCATCGCATCACAGCAAGTCATGCTTTTCTACTTTCACACTTAACAAGCACTTTTGGCCCTTAATTTAAAAAAAAAAAAAAAGCCATGCAGAAAAATAAATAAATAACAAAAAAAAATTAAAAACAAATAATAATATCAGACACATTTTTATTAAGAAACTTCTCTGGGACCAGACACCTACATTGCCTCTGCCTTAATGACAAAAAGATACCGTATAGCCATCAATAGCAAAGCAAGATAAGCAAATTTGAATCTTTTGAGTAATGCTCATATATTAAGGGATTTGTATGCTCAGTCTGTGCACAGCTAAACTATGACTGCTTTCAAAAGCATTCTTGCTCTTATAGTTCACAAAATAACTTCAGCGGTTCCAAGTATTTCATAAACAATGAGCTATACTGGGGTTTAATGGGCAATACATGTGAATATCTTAACAACTGATTATTGTGGTCCTGCTGTTTCCCCAGCTATTTGGATCATGATTATAAAATGAAATATTTACCTGATTTACAAAGGGTATACGTGATATAAGGAAGCACAGTAAAACCGTGGTCAACAACATAAAAATTTAATTTTAATACCATGGGATTCAGAATATAGTTCTACTTCACAACTCGTCATTGTTAGAACCACAAATGACTATGAAACGATATTATGGTCAGGGTAAACGATAGCATATGGTTTACACAATGCCTGGGTCTGGCTATGTTGACACGTTGAAGGTTTTGGTCAAAATGATTAGTTTTGGGACCCATCTTAGACTATAGTTTTAAAACACCCAGGCTGTTTATGGATTGTTCACAGCTGCTACTTGACGTCCATCCTGTGGCTGTTACCAGTACAGAAATGTTATCCAAAACAAATTCATCAACGTACCGCCTGTTGCCTCTATCACATATATTGCTCGCTAACCGTGATATAGATCATTGCTAAGAATTTCTCATCTGTGGCTACCCAGCTTTTAAGGTCAAACACTGATTGATGATCACAATAAATACCAGTGGTTTGGGTATTTTCTGTGACCACTGATCTATATGTTATAATTTTAAGATGCTGTGTACTTGAATGGTCTATCTCCTATTGATTTGAAAATTTGACCTCAAAAAGGTTTTTTCTCAAGATTGTTTCTACGACTAAGAAAGGAAATTAGTGAAACTTGCCTATACTACTGTTAAATAAGTTATAACAATTGTATAAATAAATAACTGTTAGAATAAGTTAAGGCTATGTGAATCAAAATAAAGTACTGTTTTTATGTTCTGCACAATAATGTTCTGTTGAATTTTTTTTTATTAATTAACCTTATGGCCCAGTCTTATCAAGGGGCCAGGAAATATTTTTTTTCCCTTACATAAATATGAGAGAACTTTTTTCTCTAAACTTTTATTTAATATTTTAATTGAGGAAATCAAGAAATAACACAAAACCAATGGTTGTGATATCAGTGTTGAGAAGTTTCACATGTTGATAGCTGTTGATTACCATTATGCAATGACCTGTTTTGTCACAATGCACTCAATTACACATGCAAATTAGGAACACTTATTATCATTCATTGAAGCACTCATGTCTAATGAGGTGCTCATAGCATTACATTAATCTATGTTGGGAGCCACAGGAACAAATCACCACTTTTGCAGGAGCAATTCAACAAGTTTACCAGGTAAATGATACAGTGGATTAGGCCTCCACTTCTGTCCCAACAAGCTGGAAAACAAATTAGGTCTGGCTCCTAACCCATGAGCACAAGATGTTTTCTAATAGCTTGTGTAATGATAATCCTATGACACCATGTTGTAGAACAACTTCAAAAACAAATCATGAGTTCTGAAGGCATTTGACAAAGTGTTTTTTTGTACTTATAAATTCATACATTTTTACCTTGCGTTGTTTCAGCCCATCAGGTTCCGATCAGCGCGATCAAAAGAATCGTGAATGCTTTTTGAACAATCCAGAACCCACACAGTTAAGACAAGCTAAGAGTATACTGTATACAATAGTAGTTACTAAGACTGCTTGGCAAAAGACATCAAGCTGCTTCAGTATTTTGTGCCCATTCTCTCTTTGTTACAAAACAAATCCACATGCTAGTTGGATGGAGGACAGTAGGGCTCTGCTTTCAAGGAATCATCTTGTAGTATATGTGTGCTGTTCCTTATGATCTGCTTTCCAAGCTGTCTTCACAATTGGGTAGTGGGGGGAGGGGCAGTGTGGTTGTGAGCAACAAGTCGCAGAGCTGTAGACCCAACAAGTCCCGTTTATATACTATAAAAAAAAAAAACAATAAGAATTTCAACATTTCCCTGCAGAAGTAATCTACCTGTACAAGTCTAACTAAAATCAAAGCAAATGCCAGAACGTGTTTTTTTTTTTTTTTTTTTTTTTAACCAATTAAAAGCTTCAGATAAAGCTGAAGTTCTTTTTTCTAGTTAGGGACACAACATCGACAGAAGGTGATTCTTTTCTGGTGGTGATTGTTACAGTTAATTTGAAAGTTTTAAAGCAATTTGTTATGCACTTCCTCTGAGCTAATAAAGCACTTGAGCTAGCTTGAATATTCCAATTTCAAGCATGCTGTTAAAAATGTTCTATTATGAACTATGGATAACAATGGAAAATAAGAAATCATGCCAAGCCCAAATACGGAACCTAGAGTATGCCACATAAAAGAGCTTTGTTATCTCAAGATTGGTTGTCAATTGCTTCCACACAAAAGGGTCACTTTATATTCCATTCATGCCAGGATTTTAAATTGTTTTGACAGCCGTGCAGAATCTGTCACTTCACTTACTAGGGGTATAGGCTTGAAAGATAGCTGCCACAACACACAGATCCAAGTGCTGAACTGAAGGTAGACGCTTAAGAAATTAACAGTATATGATTAACATACCTGTGGGTAGTCACTGGAAAATACTGACACAGACACAGAGCACTGGTGTTGATACGCCACTCAGGCGCGCAGATTTAATTTTCAACACAGGTGATGACACTAGGGTACCAGCAATGGTAGACCTAGTGTTACATTTAATAAAGAAACCAAAACAAATTGTTTGCCACACAAAATGACGAGCGCTAGTCCCACTAAAAGGAACGTCCCACTCCAGGAACCTGCTACTCTACGGTAACCCTCTCTATACTGTTTTGGAATCCACATCCCCTAAACTGATCTACTTCTGTTCTATCGCTTCCGAAGTCCGGGGCTCCCAGCGACTCCAGGCCGTTCTGACAGTCCCAGCTGGGCAATCGCCTTCACAGACCCCGTCTTGCATTTAAAGGGCTCAGTGGTAGTAGTTCCTGCAAAGCAGACGCTTCCCTCCTGGATGTAAACAAACACGCTCTCATCAGCACCTGTCTGTATAGCAATGGCCTTGCAGCAGCCCCAAGCTGCAAGGTCATTTATGAGCTCTGCGGAGCATCCCCAGGCAAGCCCCCTAGCCAATCCAGACCTCCCAATCAGCTTAATGTAGGACAAGCCTCCGCTCATCTGGTCGTTTAGCAATGTGTCTTCCGCTGTGCATCACAGCTGATTTCCCCCAGGCACACATACACACACACACACACACACACGCTCCACGAACCAGTGACAGGGCTCCCTGTGACAATACCTTATAGAGGTGGAAGACTGTGGCAGGACGGAAGCCCCGTCGGTATAAGATGTATTTGTGTGTGTGTTGATAACACATGGCAATGTGGCTGGGGTCATAATTGAATGATTAATGGGTAATGAGGCTCCAGCCACAGGTGTATAAGAAGGGAAATCACGGGTGTTTATGACCATGAGTTTTGTATAGACCTTTTATTTTGGCCCTTATGCCTTTTTATTTGTTAATGTGTTTTGTTTAGTGTACTGTATTTGTAATTAAACATGCACAATAGTGCTTCACTGCAGCTTCTTGTCTCTGAGTCTCTCTCCCTGCCGGTTACAGCTTGGGCCGTGATGTTACCCTGTCACAAAGACACAGAGACTGGACTGGAAATTAAGAAATATTCACACTTTTTATCATTTTATGTCAATATGCTGTCCCTCACAGGACTTGTTATGCAAATAGAAAACAAAATCAGCACTTCCCTGCTGAAAGACAACCGATCTTCAGAGGGTTCCCGACAGCACCAGACATTCTGTATTTATGACGCCACAGATTTTATTATGAATGTTACATAAGGTGCACTCTCAAAAATGAAGTGTAGTTCATGGCCTACCATGCACTTTCAAGTTAAAATGGATTGAGACAAGGCCTCATCATGCTGAATCAGTGCCATAATTGATTCCCCTGGTGGCTCACACCCTATTGGCAATCTTATGGCACAGCAAGTAAGTTGAACACCAGCATTTAAATGACTGGCCAGAGGTGTTACAGGGCCCCAGCATATTTCAACAAGGATTCTGCTACTCATCATATACCCACAGCAGTTTACTTAGTTTGAAGAACTTTTTTTAATATCGCATCTTAAGGCAAATAATTATTTCTCAGATGGCTGAATAAATATAATTGACCAATTTTAAACAGTTCTGCAGCTGGATGGTTAAGATGGTTTAAATGCCAGTAAATCCTGTAAACAAATATTTACAGTTTAAAGTGTCTTTCATTCTGGTCACTTATTCATTTATTTAAAGTTGTGCAGAACCCCAATTAAACTAGCAGCACTTAAAAGAATAAAATGTACTGCTCATGTAAAATTAAAACCCAACAAACAGAAACAGACTCTGAATACAAGACTGTATTATCACAAGCAACAGCTGAGTGAATGCAGCCAATCTGAAAGAGGCTGCTTTTATATACGATTACAAACTGATCCTGTAAGAAAGCTTGGAACATCTCCCTGTTTTGTATTTCATTAAATTTGAAATTATTTTTTTGTGTGACTGTTACGTAGTGTCACGGCCCAGGCTGGTTATCCTCAGGAAGCAGGCGCAGAAACAGGAGTTGTGCAGTAGAAGCGCAACAGAGTGTATTTATTAACAAAACCAAAAGGTTTAAACAAAGAAAACATCTACACAAACAAACAAACAAAAAATGCAGCCAAGCAACCACTATCTCAGTGCTTTAGCTGTGTGCAGATCCTGCTACTCACCCTTTAACTCCCTATTACCTCCAGCTAACAAAGGCTTTCCCCTGCTTTTATACCATGTGACTGAGATTTTATTGATGGTCAATCATTCAATCTAGACCCAGCCACATTTCACAGGTGTATTTGGCAGGGATAGAACTAACCCCATCACTGCAAAATAAAATTAAAACACACACACACTCTATTTACTTGTGCAGACCTCCACCATACCACAGCGGCAATTCAGACATTTTCAATTAATGAGTTTCTGCTAAACTTCAGTAATCTGGGCGTGGATAATAATGGGAGACTAAAACTAACACTAACAGACTTGTCTTGAATGCATAAATCAACAGTAATCAGTCAGTTTTAGTTTAGTTTTAGTACAATTATTATTATTACTATTTATTATTATTATTTATTGCTTTTTGCAATAATATGACAGAACTGAGGGCTTCCAAACATAAAAAAATAAAAGTTTCTAGATTGAGAGTA
Source organism: Polyodon spathula (assembly GCF_017654505.1). Taxonomy (NCBI): domain Eukaryota; kingdom Metazoa; phylum Chordata; class Actinopteri; order Acipenseriformes; family Polyodontidae; genus Polyodon; species Polyodon spathula. The sequence goes on along the minus strand of NC_054538.1, from coordinate 74,133,813 downwards.
ACTATGAATGTACTGTACAAAGTTACTGGATTAGAGAACAAATACAATTTTCCATAGAAAATGCCTGTGTACCATGCACCAATACATTCCTCGCTACAAACTGCTTTAAACATGAATAATCAGTGCCATTTTTGAGGAAGAGGGCATGTGGCGGGGTGCCCTGCCCCTTTGTATAGTTTGTGTTATATGTTGTATGTAGTGTGTTATTGTTGGGGTACATATATTAGTGCACGGGATATAAATTGGGCTCTGTAGCATGAGTGTTGTAATATGTATTTAGGCACGGGGATTGCACAATCACTTCACATGCAGATAAAATGTGTATTAGTATGTGAGCACAGGGAATACACAAATTAGTTCATGTGATTAATTAGTAATTGAATCCTGGCACAACTGTAGAGGCATGGATCACTCACTCGGGGTTGGGTGTTCAGCATGAAAGAATGGGAAAGTGAGAAGAATAAGATCGAGAATTAATATAACAATTGCTATTCGTGCTGGAAACACCAGCAGGATACTTGTTTGTTTAGGGTTCGACCCCTGTTTGTCTGTCTGTTTGTCTGGCCAACGTGCAGTTTGTTTTGTCTGAGTGTTTTTTGTTTGTTCAACCTTTTTATTTATTTAGTTTATTTAATAAAAGCACCGCAGCACATTCATTACCCCAATCTGCTGTGGCTTTCCATTCATTACCAAATCTGCTGTGGATTTCCATTCATTACCCCAATCTGCTGAGGATTTCCATTCATTACCACAATCTGTTGAGGATTTCCATTCATTACCACAATCTGCTGTGGATTTCCATTCATTACCACAATCTGCTGAAGATTTCCATTCATTACCACAATCTGCTGAGGATTTCCATTCATTACCACAATCTGCTGAGGATTTCCATTCATTACCACAATCTGCTGGGGATTTTCATTCATTACCACAATCTGCTGGGGATTTCCATTCATTACCACAATCTGCTGTGGATTTCCATTCATTACCACAATCTGCTGAGGATTTCCATTCATTACCACAATCTGCTGAGGATTTCCATTCATTACCACAATCTGCTGAGGATTTCCATTCATTACCACAATCTGCTGAGGATTTCCATTCATTACCACAATCTGCTGTGGATTTCCATTCATTACCCAATCTACTGTGGATTTCCATTTGTTGTACCTTCAGTACTGTGTGTTCTTCCAGGTCTGATGTCACCACCAGCCATCCTTAGGACAGGGCAATAATTGGTTATGATAATGAAGTAATGGTTACAAAGATACAAAGATACAAAGCAGAAATAACTCAAATATGTATGCAGTAATTATATATTGTACCTATATATAATGTAATATCAGTAACACAAGAAATGAAAGCCCAAGCATTCTTAACACTAGAACCGGCAAGACCTTCGACTCCACACAACCGCGCACCCGCGAAATGTGCGGCTCTATTATAAAACAGCTTAGACACGAAAATGAAAACCAATCGGATACAATTAATATTTTTATTTATGAACATCATGCATAACACTTTCAGAGCAGAAACACTATTTACATTGAAAATTTAACTTTTTTTCTTTTTTTTTCCCCAAAACGAGCACAAATACATAAACATGAAAAACTAGTAAAATAAATTACGCAGTAAACTTCTGTGTAAATAGATGTAGAAAGCTGTATGCACATATAACATTATAAAACATAAATAACTAATTATAAAAACAGCATAAAACAAAAATATAACAAAGTATGCAACATGAAAACGCTTCGAGTGAAACAGAGTTCAAAGGCTATGTCTGTGTGTTCAGAGTTCTATTGCAGCTTACCTAGTACAATCTACACAGAAAACATGCTTTTCAACTGTACCAGTGCATTTGCCACAAACCGCCTTTTCACAATGGGCGTAGACATCAAAAGTTCTGTTTTTATTGCATTTAGCAATCTGGCATTGTCTTTTATTCTGTGTGCCAGTGGGCGCAGCGCTGGCTGAAGGTTGAGGGGCATTTGCCAGATGGCTTTCGTGTCTCTTATTAAAATGAGCAGTAGCTCTAGGGCTAGCTGCTAAATGAAGTCCCTCCAAGTGATTGTGTTGCTGGTGCACTCCTTACAAAACCAATGGCTGCCCGGTCCAAAACATTATAATAAACAGCCGCAGGTCACCAGCGAGTACCACCGTTGACAGAATACAGCCGTCTATCCACACCGTACTTCACTGCATTATCAAATGCAACAGTCTCTGGCTTTCGTTAAGCATCAGTCCCGATGGTCAGTGATTTGTGCAGAGGGCTTACACCTGTACACTGCACTTTTTACACCTGTAGACACTCAGGGTGGCACAGTCGTTCTGCTGGAGGAGTGAAGTGGAGTGCAGGGGGGCAGTTACAAACTTGTGAGCTGATTCAGAGGGCAAGCAGACGAGAAAAAAGAAGCATAGCTATATCACACTGTATTGTGTTTCAAGGTGGACTTTTTGTGACAACTGCTAATTAAATAAATAAATAAATAAAAATAAATAATGTCTGATGTGTAGAATGACTTTCATTAGTGTTTAAGCACTCAACAGGAGTATATACTACGTTCTTTCACAATGACTTTGATTTTATTACAAAGCCCAGACTAAACTGTTGGTTATATTGTACAGGTTTCAATATGCCGCATAAACTGCGAGTCTGACGGTTGAAGAAACAAGTGCTTGTAACTTATTAATTTGATAAGATTCTGCAGCTGAAACACCACATGGGTATTTTATTAAAATATTTAGTGACACTTAAGAACGGGCATGCACGAGATAGTCACATACGAGGAGACATTTAAATTTGAATTGCAAAAGCCGCTCAAAAGCGGCTATGGAGGTGCTAGTGTTAACTGTCATCAAGATTAATGGGAACACTTATCTCTATAAGCAGGTATGACCTAGTTAAGTCACACTTATGGGATGTTGGAACACTTTTACAATCTTGCCTCCTGCCACTAACAATATGAACAGGCATACATAGTGCTTTGTATCTCTGATCAAAGAGTAATTTCATTGCCTGTCTTGTCACTGCATAACACAGTGCCTTGAATTCAGCAAGCACATTATCATTTAGCTATTTTGATGCTTCCAGCTGAAAGTTAGCTTTTGAGGTGTTGAGTGACTGCTGGGTGTGCACAGGGACTGTAAGATTGCTGAAACAGCCCGACACTAAAATACCAGCAATGGGCCAACAAGAAACTGAAGTCAAATTCTATTGAATACTGCCGCAAATGTCAGCCAGCTAGACAAAGAGCAGAGCACGCCACACAGAACATAAGATTAACTAATCTAATGACTTCACATTTCACCATGTTGTATTCGAATGAGGAGTTTTAACTTCAGGACTATAAGGCTCCAAGCGAGTCAACATGGTGAAAGATACCTCGGTGTGGATCGTGCTTTTTATGCCCATCAAGGCACAGACATTCACAAGCAAGGTGCACTGACCTGGCCCAACCACAAATCCATGGTGGTACAGCTGCAGGCAGAAGGGCCGAACACACATTTATTGAGAACTACATACTTAAAATAATCTTTTAAATGGGGGGGGGGGGAGTATAAAACTAAAGATTACATGGTCTGTTTAATTTAATTATTTAGGTGATGCTTTTAATCCACACATCTTATTTTAAACCCAAACCTTGTGTGGTATTAATCTAAAACGGTGAACAGTACACTGTGTGCTGTGTAATAACTGTGCTGGAATTCAATTTTGACTAAACAGGTGTCTGGGATGGCAGAGATACAAAAGTGCACTAATGTCACTGTATTCAAGTTTCCACTGCAGGTATTATCTTTCTTTCATCCACAGGATCCTTGCTATAAAGAATCCCTGCTGCTGAGCACACCACGGTATTTATATTAGCATGCTACTGTAGTTATCCCGCAGTGACAACAGTTGCACTTTCGTTTGATGGGGCTTAACTAAAAATCTCTTTTAAGGTATGTGACTGATCATTTGTCATCAGGGACAGAGGCTCCGCTCCAACTTGGCTCTGCTACAAGATAAAGCCGATGAAGAGTAGATCACCAGGATGACCTCATCTTATCTTGTGCTGCTCCAGCAGAGTTCCATAACGAAGCAGGTTAAAATATTAAGGAGGAATATTTGGGAGGTCCTCAGAAATTGGATATCCCTTTGTTTTAGTTTAAAACACTGACGAGTTGGCCATACTTTTTATGCATTAGTTTATTTCACAGTGCGGTATGATTAAAAACAATATAGATCATTCTTTGCAGTTTTTATAAAACAACTGTCAGAAGGCACAGGTGTCGTTGTCTATCATTCAACAGTCCAAAGCATCTTTGACTACTGTTCCATAGTCCAATCTCTGTGTTCTTGTGCATGTTATTGTGTCACAGCCCACCCAGTTTGCACACAGGCCCACCCAAATCTGCGCCTATGTGAATGCCATGTTTAAAGTACATTTATAAAAAAAATAATAAAACGTCAACTGTGCGCCCCGAAGGCGGTTGTTTAAGTTTAGATCAAATAGGCTATTTTTTTAAATGCCGCAGGCTTTAGCCAATCAAATCAAAGTAGTAACTGTGACCCAATATTTGGGTCTGATCTTCCTTTCACACAACAAATCATGTGCAAGCCATGTGCTGCGAGGCAGTCGCCGCGGATCTGTTGAAAGTCTGTTGAAAAATCCCAGACGTTTACTTTAATCTGTATTTATAAAGTAAGTTAGTAGTAGTGCGACGGTCAACATCGCAAAACAAATATACACACGCTTTTAAGAGTTTAGTTTAGTAGACTGTGAACAGGATTAAGACAGCTGGCTGAATGCATATAGCATAAAATTGCTGTCCTTTGAAGAGATATGCGTGATTTTCTGGAGTGTCATGACTACATAACTGCAAGCCCTGACACTTTATCCTGTGCAAGGTGGAAAGGAGACGAGATGATACTATGTAGGCAATGTTAAGTAATTGAATGACTTTCATTGTATTTAATAATTGCTTAAAATGTAATACTGTGTTCTCGCTGGTTTGGTGATGCTGCCTGTTTGACTTTTTAAAGTGCATTCACTGCGAATATATGCAAGTATATTTACTTTTTGTCTGTTTCAAATATTTTAAATGGTTTACATGGGAGATATAGTGGTTGGAAGTGGTCCGTCTATAGTCAGTTTTCCGACTTAAAAATATTTTGGGAACTGTTAAAAATGAGAGTGTGGCGGGCATTGGAGAATTGAGAGAATTTTGTAAGGAAAAAATAAAAGTTGCTTTTAACTTCTTGCAATTTACCGTGAAAAAATTAGCATTATTTTCCTTAAAATATTTCACACTGTGAATTCATGCTTTTATCAGCGCCATGCATTTGGTTACTATGGCAACGGGGTCAAACAAATACCGACTTCATGATTGGTGTTCGAGTGTTGTTTTAAAAAAAATCTATTTTTGTCTGCTTGTTACATTTTTCAGCTTAATATCTTTGTTTACCTGTACCTGAGAAAATGCAGTGAAAACAAAAGCAGCAATATTTAGCTAGAAACAAGGTATTCCCAGCACAGCTAAGATTTTAGTTTTGGTTTGAAGACAGTAGGAGCTTAACCTGATTTAAATTTTTTGCTTGACCAACGCCCTTATGCAGGGTGACTTACAGAGGTAACAAGTTATTATAATATATCTAAGAAAAAAAGCAATACAGCTTTTTTGTTTGGGGATTTTTTTTAGTTTCTGTTTGCGCTTTTTTTGTCAAATGAAACGTTTTTTGCAGTTATTGTGCACAGTGTGTTTGTTTCCGTTGGTTGTATGTACAAGTGCTTTGTATTTGTACTGTGTACAACTACTGTTATAAACTGCAGAAAATGTTCGTCTTGCTTCACTTGGCACCATACATTTTCAGTCTTGGCTACTTTGCTCTGCTCAAACCACAGAGAGATATTTGAATTTCCATTCCTAGCTACGCCTCTGGTCTAAGACTGTTGCATAGCAGTGTACGTAGCACAGACAATACACAGGTCTTTGATGCAGCTCCTGTTACTCAGCAACACTGTGAGCTTTCCACTGTGGCACCTGCAGAAGCTGATAGATTCTAAGTTCCTGAATACACCTCCTTTTCAATCACTTACGCAGGTACAGTATCCTTCAGGTATCCGTGAGCTGCCTCATTTCCATACTGTTCACACGAACACCAAAGAAACGATGCTGGCAAAGAAATGATGCTTCCTTAATGAGAACATTGCATCGTGCTCCTCATTGAAAGAGAAAAGAAAAAAAGCAGGACAATAAGTCTGCAGTTCAACCATGTTTTAGGAAACACATCACGGCGAGATAATAATGTAATACTTTTCCGTCCAGATAGCCACACTTCTGTGAGCCAGAAATGCATACGATGTGGCGTGCTTAGAGGTTTGTTTTAGAATCAAATAATCAAAATTTGTGCAGAACTGATTGTGTAATTTACCCTTCCTCAGCAGCAAAGAGCCAGCATAAGTACTTGATTCAGTACAGTATTGAAAACATTTTTTCCATCTTTATGAAGAAAAAGGCATGTCTCTCATATTATGTAGGACACCCCATGCAGCTCCTATTTACTTGAAAAGAGTGCTGAGAGTTACAGAGGAGCTGGGACAGATGTTGAAATATTTTATTCCATAGTGCAGGTCTAGTGTGTGATCCATGCTTAAACACACACGCCCACATTCTGTCTTTCAGAACAATGCATGTTTCCAAACCACAAAATTCCCCTCATGCAAACCCCAGACCATACCCCTGCCCCAAAACATTGCTTGTGACAAAAAACTTGACATGTGACAAAGTCTCAACCATTCAGTGGTTATAAATAAAACAAATTCTAAGATATACAATAATTCTATAAAATATATTTTTGCCTCTCAGACAGACGTCACATAGAGGATACACGATAGTGGGTAGGGCAAAAATAACCAATGAGTGAATGAAAACAAACACATTCACAAATTGATTTTTTTTTAGTTAACCATGAAGAACCATGGCGTTTTCTGTTTATACCGCACAGTATTAATCATTTACTTAAAATAATTGATTTGATGAAGTCATTTATGTTCATCTTTATTGATTAAACATTCATAGTACTCCACAGCAACGTCAATTCAAAACTTGGTGAAACTATGATTGTGACATCACTGCTACAAGCAGAATATTGAAAAACAAAAGTAAAAAAAAAAACTCCTTATACTTACTGACAAAAGCACATACTGTACATAATTTACAGTAAGGGAAATCCTGGCATCTTTGACACCTTATAGTGTGTTTGAAAAAGTTCTGATTGCTGCCACTGGATCAAATCTGGATTTATTCAACAATTGTATACAGTATAACTCTCAGTGAACATAAACTACCGCATGCCTTCACTCACCTTGCCGGCCGCAGCCTCCCTGCCATTTCAGCATCTTACTCGGAGCTCAGTGAGTGACTTGTCTCCGCTCATCAGGAATTACGTTTACTCTGTGACACTAATCTGACCTGTTCTGTGTATTTTGTGTACAGTAAATACAAACAGCCCTCCCTCAACAGTGCCAAGGCCATTCCTAAGGGGCACAAAACCCAATATAGGCCATTAAATAAAATACTCTTCTCATTGTTAAAAATGTCAGGCTCATTACTGCAGATGTCTTGACAAAATACCACTGCACATTTAAAATATAGAAAAAACAGATGCCTGTTTCAATGAAGAAGAAAATCAGTCAGAATCCAGGCTCTCTCTTTTGTGATTCCAATGGAAGTCAGTCAGCTACAGTATGCACTCTCTTTTGCAAAGAGATGTCTTCTACATAGCAAGCTAATGACAGAAAAGCAACCTTGTACTGTGTATTGACAGTTTACTAGACTTAACTGTAAAAAAATGACACAATAGCATGACAAAACTGCTTCTCACTCACAGTAATCCAATATTATTTGCATTATCTTTGACGCAATAAAAATAGATGTTTTAAGTGGCTCGTTTTTTTTATTAATTATAGAGATATACAAGTCTGGCTTGGTTGACTTATTCTACATATTATCTATATCTACAGTGTTTGAGATTATTTTTGTTTGTCACTGTTTTGAACTAGTCTTCATTGAAAAAGATCTAAGATACAAGTGGGACCTGGTTAAATAAAGGTAAAATAAATAAAATAAAACACAGATAAGTCACAGCAATACTTCAGTTATACTTGTATAACTGCCTTGACAAGTCTTTTTGCTGCAGTGTACTGGTATTCTTTTTTTATTGGCCATTGTTAACTAACCCACTTGTAATGTACCGTACCTTACTGGGAAAGGGTAGCGTCACGGAACAGGCTGCCTACTGGCATGAATTAAACCCAGAGACAGAAAGCTGCAGTTTTAATAGAGCTGTTACACACACTTCATTCACAAAGCAGCACCAGTTACCTAACTGGAGAATGGCCACACCCGTGATTGGCTCAATATGACCTTTTGCACTGATTTATTCTGTAAAAACTTTTTATTTTAATGTTACTGTTGTTTTCTTCATCAATATGAGTCAAATGTTTATTTGACTTTAAGAATCACTTGTACAGTACCATTACTTTGACCTTTGAACTACTTAAACTTTGTTGTTCCGCTGTGCATCCTGCACAATAAGTTTAGTTCAGTATAATAAAGAAATGATGTTTTTTTGCTGTGTTGCTCCCAATGTTTCAAGATGCTTGTACTGTAGGTGGGCAGGCTCGAGGAGGGCACCAATTCCTTATCATCCCCAGCCATCCTTCTTTGTCATGGCTGGGAGCTGCAATCCAACATGACACAGCCCTCCCTAATTTATTTATATTTATATATATACACACACACACACACACACACACACACACACACACACACACACATATATATTTTTAATTTAGAGTGACCAATTACTATTTTTATTTATTGTCCCCCAATTTCAAATGTCCAATTATGTTTTTTCTCCTCATCGCACAGACGTTCTGAGGGTGTATGAGCATTATCCAATCTCACAAACCTAAAACCAGAATCGTTTTTACACCGAGCAATGTGGGCAGGCTACCGATCCCAGAAGACAGAGATCAGCCCTTATCCACTCTGAATATGCTCGGTGTCTGGCCAGTAGGGTTCGCTGTTGCACGATGAGGAGAATAAGTCCCTGCCTGTTTCCCATCCCCACCACTAGGACCGCCAGAGCCAATGCGACGCCCGCTTTGGAGTCCCCAGCAGAGTTTAGCCTCTTTACACAGCTGGATGCGAACCGGCGCCATCCAAGCTGTGGGACTCATCCTGTGCTCCCTAATTTTGCCTGCATGACTATTTCACTGAATACTGAGGATATTAATATGCAAATGCTATTTCACTTTGATGCTGCTCATACACAGCCTTCTAATTGAGCTTATTGATGTTTTATATTTTTTATGTTCTTTTTTTTTCCTCTCAAGGTCTTTCTTTGTATGACTGTTCACTCCATCAATATGCATTACAACTGCTTTGGTCACCGCTGACAGAAAGTTAGGTAGAAAACGTGCAGTAAGTTTAGTTTCCCACGAGGTTCCCCCAGCCTCCATTAGCATCAACCTTCCCTAGCCAGCACTCTGAATTCTCAGAAGCTCAATGACCTAGTCAGAGACTGCGTGTGTCTCGTTGAATAACAATCCAATGAGCAGTTCTGGAGACATCGTGGAGACTCAACTGATCTCGAGACAACCACTTTCACATAAATAAAATAGGGCCCTGCAAGTACCACAGACATCAAAATCAGACATCGAACTGTGCTTGTCTGGCTCTTTAGTCTGCCTATGAAGCAATAACAAAAGATACAGAGTTGAAATGCCTTAATTTTTCTCTTAAAAACATGCACGCACGTACGCACGTTTAAAATCAAAAGGAAACCCTAACATTTTAAAGGGAAATTGATTTTAGCCACAACATGTTATTTTTTTCAAATGCAAAACCACCAGCTTCCTCCAGTTTTGCCTTAAATGACATGATAAACAGCAGACCCTGATATCAAGCAACGGGGTCAAATGCTTTCAACATTCCCTGGTTCCAAAATTCCTGAGTACATTCTTGTAAAAAAAACTGCAGTTAGTCTAAAAAGTTATAGTGCTATACAAACAATGCATTACACTGGTATAATATTTGAACACTGCCATGGCTTTGAGAAAACAATATGAAAGCTAAAAGTATTCAAGTGCATAATGTGTTCATTACGAATGTTCATGTCAACAGCCTATGATTATACACCAGCTTGCTTCAGGATGGACATATTCTAGATTAGGACCATGATATTCCAGCACTGAAGATGGAAATACAACATTTATTAATGGATTCTACTGCCAGTGTGAGAGATAATCTGATGGGGCATGTAATGTGCACAGTGGTAGGTACGTTTAAATACCAACTTGAGGTATTGAAGGGCACATCAAAGAAATGCACACTGTAGCATGGTATTGGGTGAACGCGAATGCGAGAGGCAATTCTTTCCTTGACGATTAACAACATCATACTTCAATTTCTGGTGGACTAGATAAAATGCAATCTCATTAAAATGGTTTTGAAAAAAAAAAAAAAAAAAAAACACAGCTAGAACTGAAGAACTACGTTTTACAATATAGTGCAATGATACCCTTATAAAACGTTACCATGGTATTCAGTGGCACTGGAACACTTTTTATAGAGGGGGTGCTGAAAGCCATTGAACAAAACTGTTACCCCTGTATAGGACGGAAGCAGGTGCACAGCACTTCAATCCACGGGGTGCTCCCGCACCCCCAGCATCCCTAGTTCCAGTGCCCCTGATGGTATTTGTGCACATTCATTTACCAGCTTCCCCAGCTTTTCCATGGTTATATTATGCATTTACCATAATCTACAGTGGTTTGCCATGATTCTGAATATGCTTTACCATACCTCTCTGGCCTTAACAATATCAATTACAAACATAATGTGGCCGAGCAGAGTTTGCCTACAACCCTTTCTTGGCAGTCATTGGAGCAGACGGCAGTTACATAACAGCAGTACGAATGTTTTGTCTGACATTTATTTGTGAACAGAGCAGGCAAATTTCAAATACCAAGGGGCCAGATAATTCCCTAACTAACCCTGATTAAATATAGGTCTCGAATGCTTTACAATCTGTTTACCCATAGATTCTGTACTTTAATGTAACTGCAGGAATTTTGAGAAACTTCATATTCCAAAATGTAAAATAAAATGACACTAAAAAACTGATTTAACAAATGGACACACAGAGGGATTGAGAGCTTGGAACGGCTCTAGTTCCCCTACTGTTAAATCAGTATAGCATTATTCCAGCTTGTGTTAGTGTAACAGGCTGTGTGGGTCACTTCCGTTTCTAACCCCTGTAGGTGAGATACAGCTAAAAGCTCTATAACCAAATATGCAGACGAGCGTTGCTCTTTAGCACGCTTGCTTTATTTACACGGTATCTTTTTAAACGAAAAGCATTATATTTTTTAGTGGTTCAACCAATACATTTGAGAAATATTATTTATAGTTTACATGAACTGAGAGCCAGGTTTTAGTTTATGGCATATTTGATTGCTTTAACTGTAAATTTGCCTTAAATCAGATCAAATCTGATAATGTCAATGTATTGCAACAACTTTTAAAGATATCAAAAGTTAAAAAGACAGAGTCTTGTGTAACATGTTCCTTAAGGGGTTCTGAAAACAGCAATACATTTAAAGGATGTGAATAATCCAGTCTAAATGCATGAGTCGATATGGGAATCTTTTAAATTATGGTGATTCATTCAGTAAGCACATTAGTGCTGTGTTGACTTTAACAGCAAAATTGAGAAATTTGCAGCATCAACATTAACAGCGCAGCCTCTGTTAAATGCTTTGCTAATGAACCCATTAGCCTGGACTCATTTTATTTCAGCTTAAATGACTGGTATAATACCATAATAATTATCCCCTGTCAATTTCTCTCTCAGCACAGCATACAAACACTTTAAAAAGTGAACAAATGCTCTCGCCTTTAGGGGCTCTTTCTCATTAAAAACAGAAAGACAGTTTTTGTGAACACAACATGTGTCTACGACTCTTCAAGACAACCCATTTATACCTGTATCTGGTAGTATTACTTGTTGTACCCCTGATTTTCTCCCCAATTTAGATTATGCCCCACAACTGCTCATCCCATGACCAAACCAATTGCCTCTTTACTCCCAGCTCCCTGCAGGCCTCCAGAGGAGAAAGACCAGCTCTGCAGGTGTCCGCTTGGGCTCCCATGGAGCACAACTTCGAGGAACAGTCTATGGTATCTTTAGCCATTTACATCTCGATCATTAACATACGTTTATTTTAACTAGAGCCTTTTACAGCATCAAAACAAGCTGAAACAAACGTCATATTAAATCTGTGATACACATCAGTACGCACTACATACAACTGAGGAATTCGGAATACACAATGGCAATTTTTAAAAATTGTTTTTATTATATAAAACCAATGTTGGCCGCCGCTTTTCCAAAGAGGGGTTTGAAAATATTTTGAATACTAATTTGCCAGTTAAAATATTACAGTGCACTCTGTTTATAAGTATCATATTCGTCCCAGATGATTTAATTCATAAAAGCAGTTGATTCTTAAAAGCGGACCGATAGAATTGATGTGGTCGTAGTGCAATGGGTTGACCACTAGATGTCATGAGTTCCCGCATACATGTACAGGGACCACATGAAGTATTGTTTACTTAGTTCTCCAACTGAAAGCTGGGTTTATTTTGTTTGTTTGTTTTATTAGCAGTTGTTTCCCCACCACACTGTAAGAAAAATAAAACCAACACCAGTTTAAAACTGTAAATCAAGACTCCAGCCTGATCATTTATACTGCCCTCAGCCACGTCACATTAAATTAGCAAAAGCGCCTCTATTTGTCAGCAGTTTAAATACACTATACAAATGTCAATGGTGCTCAATCACTGAGGATAATACATCAAAACAAGTCCTCGTGGATAAGCAGCTTGTTGTATGATCACGATTATGTTTACTCAAGGCTGCAGAATCCTATTTTATTATAGTATACTTGAGAAGCAATCGTCTCGTGACGGTGCCTACAGCGTTACGTGTAATGGCCTTTGAATTAAAATGACATTACAGTACAGTATTTTACTGTCAGGACTCCCACTGCATTTAAGCATCTGTGGCTTACTTATTTTCTGTTGTGATGCAAATCTCAATTTTTCACTAAGTGGAAATGCAAAGCTCCGCAATCCCCCCCCCCCCCTCCTCACCGCGCCGCAATCACACAATAACACTGCTGTACTCGGTATGTATTCAATGAATGTGTATTCACTTTATTGAAACACATTTTCACTAATAGAAAACACAAAAAACAAACCTGCACAATTCAGTGGCGGTCACGTCTGATTACAAACAATGTAGTGTTTCCTGCGTCACTGCACTATCCATGCTGCGTACGTGGCCTAATCACGCAAGATGTGAACAAACTCAAAAACAGCTGTATTACCTGTACACATCATTGCACTTGATCAAGTACCGTATTACATGTAGTCAGTTTGCCCCAAAATGATTCTTATAAGCGGATTGCTTGATTCTTACAAGCGGAATATTTTACATTGGATAGGAATGATTTTGTCCCAGTGGTTCTGACCACTATATACGGTTGATATCAGTGACTCTTATAAACGGAGTGCACTGTACTTATTTTGTGGTCCCAATAAAATCTAAACTACTGTACGAGATTTTAGTTAGCATCTTAAGCTATTATTTGTGACAGATGCAGGCAATTAAACTCAGGACTCATTTTTCTTAAAAACAGGATTGGAGGATATGCCGACATACAAAGATTTGTGTATACAAATTTAAAATGTTGGGGGGTTGCGAATCGTGTAACTTATTACCTGTTTGTTTTCTCTGTTCTCATGTAGAGGATGTAGACACACTGCAGTGATTATCTGGGACTTTTCCTAAGCAGCAACCACTTATTCACAAGACTACTTTTCCCTCTGGTCCCAGGGGTGCTTTTTCATGATTATCTCTAACAGCAAAAAGACAACCCAGCAATGCTGCTATTACACTCTAGGGGTCGCACTTGGGTTATACTTCCCTTGCTTGCAACAGTGCAACAGTAACGCTGTATGTATACCATTCTCCAGGAGAATTTGTCAGACAGAAACTGTACAGCACACCAAGGAAAATGTGCAGAGAGTGCATAACTTGCTTCTGTAGTCAGTAAACATTTGTTCACTAGGCTCTTGCCCTGTCTCCGTGCCTCCTAGCCAGGCCGTTTAATGCATAATTAAGAAGGTCAGAATTAATGAAACAGTGTGGAGTAAAGTTCAAGGAATCCCCAGGCACTATTTATTCTATTAGATCTTCAGGCATGAATGTCAGATTGGGAGGGATGGAGACATGAGCTGGTAAGCAGCGGCGCCATCCCAGGGACGAGGCTCACCGAGTCACGACTTACCTGCAGCGTGGAGTCATTCCCGAGCTCCTTCCCTGCGAATATCACCCGCAGCTGGTGAGCTGGAACCCCTTGTTGCCTAGCAACCGCCTCCTTGAGCTGGAGTATGGTGGCACCCACGTCCACATCTACTGGGAAGCCATGGCTGGAGCTGAATCTGACAAAGACTGACCAGGCAAAAATGAAAAAGAAAAAAGAAAAAAGAAAGGACATCTTAGAACAAATTAAAAGTGGAGCTTTTAAAGACAACAGGGGTTGTTCTACCAAGCATCTCACTTTAGATTTTACAGAAAGTGGCATCATTTAAGGCCTAGTCTTTTTTAAAACATGCTTTTAAAGATTCCCAAAATAAAAGCAGATGTAGTGTCAGGCGTCATGGACATTCTGTCTGGTTCTGTGTTACATTTCAGTTAATCTGCTGTGTAATGACATTGTTGGCATTAAAACATAGGTGGTTCACTGTGTAAAATCTACCAGCGGCTTCCAGGGTAAATTGAATAGAAAAAAATATTGAATAGAAAAAAATAATGTGTAACATTTAGTCAGTTTAAAAGGGATCTTCTACATTTTCCTAATATTTAATTTTTTAGCCCTTCTTACCGTACGTTTCTTTTTTCCTGTTTAAGAGCCACAGCAAGGCCTGCTAACTTTAGTTTAAATGGTCATTCAAGGTGTCTCTCAAGGAGTCTCCCCAGTCAGAATTAAAGGAATCTTATACGAGATGGAATTAACTTACTTAACCAAAAGAGATGTAACACATCCAAAACTTATATCACTGATAGAAATTAGAAATCCACATGCAATACACCAGCTCATTGTAAACATATGCCAACAGATGACCAAAAACAATTATTATTATTATTATTATTATTATTATTATTATTATTATTATTATTATTATTATTATTATTATTATTATTATTATTATTATTATTATTAATCTACTTCACTTTTCACTTAATGTGACAATCTGATCCCTATGAAAATGCACACACAGAAACACACGCTCACAGCATTTTAATACCACAATACAACTTTTAATAACCAGCATTTTAAAATATCTACCTGTATAAAAGCTTTTGATATGAACTAACTCAAAGGACCTGAGTATTATCTCCTATACCAGAATAATAATCACCAATCCATGCAGTAACCTCTATGTGTGCTGATTCCTTACACAGAGTTTAAGCTTCATACATATTTCATAAAAGCCTAATTCGCTCAGCGGACAAGTCCTGGGCCAAGTTGAAAGTATTAGGAGGACAATCAGGTATGATTGAAAAATAAAACATGTTTTACAAACACCACATTTTCTAAACACACTTTAATTTAGTGCAAATGCAGGAATTGAAATAACCAATAACCGGTTCACTGCACTTGGCGAAAGCATACAGAAATTCAAGTTAATTTCATTGTCTGTCAAATTCCAATACAAATATTACACCAGCCATCAGAATTTTAAACTAAATACATCCCGGAAATACTCACTGTTCGTTTTCATTTCATGAAAATCATTTATAATAATATATTAAAATTGGAAGGTTTCAGTGTATAAATGAAAGCAGTTGTAGGCAGTTCTTTCAGTCAGTTTCTGTAATGAGATTTTTCAAAATGTGTTTCGTACTTGCAAATACACATTACATTTCCTATGCTCACACAACACTGCTGGACTAATTATATTGTCTTTAATAAAAACATTAAATATGCTAATATTTTTTCAAAAGTAATTTCTGCTATTAATCCTGCTATTACCCTTACTTGCAATTTGGTGTTATTTAATCTGACAAAGTCATGTTCATTATTTTCCAGACAAACTTTCTTACACAATCAGAAGCAAAATCCTACTCAGAAACGCAAAGCTGATATACTGTAGGCTGCACTGTTTGTTTTCTGCAAGTTCTTTGTTAAAGCACTAATAAATTGAAGGGAAAGCGGGCTCGTACAAAGGTGAGTGTGTGAGTGAATTCTGCACTCCTCCAGACTGTTCATGCAGAATAACAGAACATGCCCCTCCTGGCCTGGGCAGGCCCACGCAGGCTCTACAGAGGTGCTGTCAATCAGGGAGAGGGAGGTAGAGTGACTGGGAGTAGAGTGGCATTCAGTGCTGAACTCTGGAGGGATAACACTCGGACAGCCATTAAAACAAAAACAACAGGGCACAAGACACATTACAGTGGTAACTAACAACAAAATCAAGTTATATTGGAGAATCCAGTTGCGAGTTTCATATACAGTGAATACCTTAAAGAGCAAGTGGCTTCAAAGGCACTGCAATTGCATTGGTTTATATTCCTCGTACTATTGCATAGCGTTTGCAATCGTTGTTTTAGCTTGTCTAGAGAAGGCCTGCACAGCCTCCTAACGCCATTCTAGTAATAACAGTATGGCTTTTCAGCTCCCATCTACAGTACTGTAGAAGACATACTGTGCTGTGGTAGCCATGACCAGCTATGCTGCACGTAACTGACTGAGGCCAATACAACTTGGGGTTTGGTCAAAGTGCACGGAATTCAGTTAGAATCTGTTTAATCGTATACATGTTTAATGTGAACATGTGGTGTGGTGTTATAAATCACTACAGTTTAAAAAAAAATCTGTCAAATATATAATAGCTACAAGGGACATGTATCTACGCTGATAAAAGCTATATTAAACTCCATGACACTAGACTGCACGGCTGTAGTTTGTCACCAAATCCCCAATAACTTAGACGGAGACACAACTGGGTCCAGAGGGGTTGGGAATTCCCAATTCATCAATGGGCTGTGAAATCTATGATACTGCAGCAGACCAAAGATGCTACAGTGCATGCTACTTTGCTATAAATCTTGTTGGACAGTAAACTGTCCCTGTGTGATTGGACCTGGAATTCACAAGGTTACTGTACAGCTGCTTTTTCCTATTCATTTTGTTACATCCCGAAGTAATAGTTGGTTTAACACCATCTTGCACCCGATTTACATGTTGTATACTGTATGGTGCTTCTCAACCTGAGAAACCCTAATTCAATTCTAGTCAAATAACGCTCCCCAAAATACCCAAGGTATTGAATCAGTGCACACACCAAGTTCCATTTGTACAATTTTGAGTTTTAAAGATCCTGAGCTACCTACAGCTATGGCCAAAGGTTTTGCATCCCCCTATAGAATGAACTCATTTTGCTTCATAAAGTCGAATGAAACCTGCTGAATAATGTTACGTTAACATATTGAATTACATACCGCTTTGTAGTTTTCCATATACTTAACGGAAAACTGACAAAAACTGAAAAATATGACAGTTGTATATGTTAAAATGGAGGGCAGGTTATGTTTAAAAAGAGAGCTAGGCTATGAATGGCAGTATGTGTTCCACAGTTAATGACACGGCATCTCTCACAGTCCTTGGGTTGACAAATGAGTCTTGCTGCAAACTGGTCACCATTATTTAATGTAGGGGGTGAAATTTCCCAAGAACTCTGCAATAGCCCTTCAACCATGATTTCCATTACATGAGAGTAGATGTTAAAACTTCATGCTATGTAGCTATGTGCAATCTTAAACGACTGTTGTAAAACAGAGACCTACCCGCTTACAACCAGGTTTGTTGTGTCTGTACTCACTAGCTTGTTTCCTCATTTTGGTTTTAGTCACCATCACAACTGTTGCAAGGTACAGAGGTTCCCGTAGTCTGCTTATTTACAATTAAATAATTAAAATAAATATTTGCAATCGTAGCTGTCAAGGCTCAGCCGTTATCATAGACACGGTCTGAAGGGAAACGGAAGCCCTGACTAGCACTTGAAAAGATGTATAATTTGGAACGAGTCGTTTGGGAAGAGACTGTCGTTAAGCGTTAGCTGTTGATTCCTTTTCTGTTTTTTTTTTTTTTATTTGGGGAAAATTTTGCTTATATTTTGTATTAGTATGCTAATTATTTGTTTTATTTCAAATGGTGCAAACTTTGCAGTAAAGCAAATGCTGTTTTGGTTTTGAATAGATTTGAATGAATGAATCTGCTTTGCTTAGTGTTTAAATACTGAGAAGCTTGTTGTATACACCCTGCTTCAGTGCAATGGGATTGAAATACAATTCCTATTGTTTTGTTCAATGGGTAGATTGCTGTATGTGAAATTATTATGACAGCACCACAATAGTAGGGCAGTGTAATATATATATATATATATATATATATATATATAGAGAGAGAGAGAGAGAGAGAGAGAGAGAGAGAGAGATTGTTAGTTTATTGTATTTTTATAGAGGGCATGGGTAGTATTTATTGTAGAAAGGCAGTTAATTAAAAAGCGTGGAGGACTGTACCTTACCATTACTGCTGCTAAAGAGAACGTATGATATCTGTTTATGTCAAAATGTTATAATAAATACAAAATTAAAATTAAAAAAAAAAGATAATATTTTATAAAAAATATGTATGTAGTTAAAATATGATGTATACTGTACTATTATTGATACCCATCTCGGTCATAAATGTATACCTAGTACACATATTGACTTGGACCAATCAGAACACATAAAATACTGCATGATGTAAATTAACTATGTATCTGTTACGTGGGAGCTAGTCTTTTTACAGCAGTACTGATTCATGCTGACATAGTCTCTTGTAATGACTTCATATTCACAGCGTAATTACAAGAGTAGTCAATCGCCTTGGGGATAACATCAAGAATAAGGAAACTGGGAAATACGACGGTGAGAGATGTTCTTCTATCGTGCTCATATAGAGTTGCACAGTGCTACTTATTGAGGGTTACCAGGTGTCTCAGGAAAACTGGGATTGTCACGTTTTCAGCCCAGTTTTTGTCATGTTCAGAAACATTAACATTGTAAAATGTTTCCGGTTTTGCTGCTGTGCATTTTTACCGTATAACACTTTTTTTTTTTTTTTTTACTATTTTAGTCAAATGACAATAAAAAGACAACAATTCATTGTACGATCTGCAATAAATACATCCGATGTTTAACTTTTAAATCATGATTAGGTTATTTTAACTGCTTTGTGGAGTCACTGAATTGAAGGACAAAAATATATCCAGATTTTTCAATGTGGAAATCTGGTCACCCCTCTGCAGACTTCTCGAGACAGACTGTCGATTTATATTACCAGATTTTTTTTATTTTTATTTTTTTTATTTCAAATGTAAGTCAACTTTTAATTGGACAATTTACTACACATCCTATTTTCTTTAAAGTCATTGGCTCTTACTTAATTTTCAGTGATCTGATCGGCCAAATGACTAAGTGTAATAATTAGAATTACAACACATGCTAAATTCAAATTATACGTGTACTAAACAGCACGTGTACTAAATAACGCGTTTTTGACCCAAATGGCGTTCCATACAAGCCTGTCACATACCAGTACTGGTACACACACCACAGGTTGAAAAGCACTGCTGTAGTAGAATAAGAAAGTCATCGTCAGGTGAACTCTTCTAATAAATCATATTCAAGCTTTAACCAAACATTAACAGTGCAGATGAGCTGAGGTAGTTGTTTGTAGTTCTGGATTATGCTTTTCATGGGATGCAATGAAGTGCATAAAGAGTCACTTTACTTAGTTTGTTCTTAGGCAGCAGAGCTAGAATACCGATTAAACTAGCGGGGTTAGACACTTCCATTAAAATAGATGCCCAAGTATAAATGATTCAGTTTATGTAAGGTTTAGTCAAAAAATGTACTGTTATGTGCGTAAACATTAATGCTAAAATAAAAATATATTGCCTGAAGTACCTAATTCCAGACACCCCACTGTACTAAAAGGCAGTGCTACTGGATCAATCATGCTGCACTCAAGTGTTCATCTCCTTTCCACTAATGCACTGTCAAGCACTAATTCTGAAGAGACTTCTAATCTCAATTTGATGTAGTTTTGCGTCACTTTATTTTTAACTTAATGCACTGGATGCATGCACTCGATTATAAATGTACAAGCCCTGTGGCACATTGGTACACTGCTGGAAATAAGACGTACAACTCAATGGTCCTTTAAATAAATACAGAATTAAACTAAACAATTCTGCTTTTCAAAAGCAACCTCAGCAAAAAAAAAAGACAGTATACTGTACAAGCTTGATAACGTGTGGACCTATTCAAGGTGTAGATGGGTTTTTGTCTATGGGTTTGTTTATTAAGGGTGGCCTTTTCTCATATGTGAATGCTTCAAAAAAGAAGGCAGCCCAGGGCCGGTCTAGATTCAGGCTATCCTTTGGATGTGGCCCCAGGCCTGCAATCCAGGACCAGGGCCGGCCTTTACACATATATTAACGCAAAGCACACTTAGGGCCTCCTTTTCATATCACATGACCAATTTGATTATATAGCTCAGTAGCAGGGATCCTAGGATTAACAAGAAAAACACATTTTCTATGATAACACGGAAAAACACTGATCTTCTAACAATAAGAGTAAGCAGTAGAATAGTTTAACGATCGTGTTTGTAAACAAAGGCGGTTTTCATGCAGGTTAAACAAATAGGTATAAATGAGAAGAAACATGTGTCATGTAAAATATATTGTATAAAACAATTCTGGTTATTGAATAATGAATTCATTATTGTTCAATGCTGTGTCTTTCCTTAGGAGGGAGCAGTAGTGCTATTAGGTGGTCAGTCGTGAGCTTGTCTTGTGAACGTCAGTCATTGTGTACAACCTGTTAGTCACTTGTAATCTGAGTGAAGTATCCAATTACGAAAATAAATATTTATATCTGTGAACACTCTTAAGTTGCAGTTTCCGGTGTTATAAATAACTCTGTGTTCTTGAGAGAATGATGTGGTTGTGGGAGGGGGTAAGCTCAGACCGTCACCCTGTTAAACACCATAACTTTAAGTCAAAATAGTCCATCATATATATATATATATATATATATATATATATATATATATATATATATATATATATATATTTTACATTTACATAAACTACAAAATTGCTACTGTGCTGCACTGAAAAAAAGAAAAATAATAAGGCACACATCAATGATTACTGTATATCCCTGTAGCTCTTCCACTCTGATCGCTATCGTTCCATAAATAAATAAAAAAGCAATTCCCCACATTTTAGGCCCGCTTGTCAGTCACATATGTGAATTCGTAAAGATGAATTAAACTGCAAATATGAACAGGGAAATTTTATGCAAAAGGTGCTGCAGAAAGGAAATCATGTACCACCTTCCGTCTACTGCCTTAAAGTGTTTCATTGCTCTGTCAAAAATGGGAGCATTGACCTCAAACACTTAGCCAGACAGCATAAACGGACAACTGATGAAGAGGGTTTGACAGATGCAGCAACACGTTTGTTACGGTGAGACATGTGTTATTTGTTTATGTGGCTCAGTGGCATTAAATCATCGAGGGATCCCTTTATTACTATGCACCTCGAGATGATTTATGGCTTCATTTTATCTCAAAATTAATTTACAATCTGTTTAGGGCTACACAACACGTGGAAGGCAGAGTGCACTGTGTCTGACAGGAGTGCTGGGACAGGGCCTAGAAACCAGACCGCACTGAGCGACGAGTGACAGCGCATTGTCAGGAGACATTTAATATTGAGGAGCATGCACATCAGCCTCGAAATAGAGGACATACTTTATGCAGTTACTAGAATCCGGTGAGGCTTGTTTGGGTAAATGCTTTGTTGGGAATCTGCCACTTACTGAGGTTTGTTTTCCTCTTAGAAGCACCCCCAGTAATTTGGTCTAAAAGTCATGTATGCTGGAGTTCAGGACATTTTACTCTAGTTACTGCACATGTACGGTAAGCAAGGGCTGCAAGACGGAGCACTTCAATTCCTGCTCTGTGTAGTTTGTTGCTACTTTAATAACATTACAACTGTTTTATTCCTCACTGAAAATTAAGAACATAGTTGTGCTCATGTATTGCAGGATAGTTCTCCAACCATCACTATTGGAAATATATCAGCAATATAACCAGTGACGGCTTCAAGTCCCAGTTCAACAAACTACCAAGTCCCAAACCAGCACCATTATGCCCCCCCACCCCCCACCCAATTATGATGTAATACCACTGAAAATAATAAGACAGGCAAACTCAGATAGTCACATCGAACACAGCACCAGGTGGTGCACTGTTATCTTTGAAGAACAAAATAACAAACAAAAGGGTGATCCTTTAAGGCTGGGGCAGGAGCACCAAAAAATAAAAAATCATCCAAGCTAAAGCTATTCCTGTGTCCAGGACAAGAAGTACATACAACATTTTCAGATACTGTTGACTTAAGCAATAAAAATAAAATAAAATCATTCTTCCTTGATAAATAGCATATAAGAGAAAAATCCAGCCAGGTTCAGCCCTTCGATGATGTTGAACGATTACCCGTTGGTAGGTTGTCACATTCACAGATAAAAAAACATTCACAGTTAAACGAGGCAGTCTTCCCATCGACAGCGAGTGGAAGCGACAGCGAGTGGGAGAAGTACAGGCGTGGAAAAGTACAGAGAAAAGTACAGTTTCATTGGAGAAACACAGCAGCAGCTCAAAGTCAAACAGCCGCATGTTTTTCTGATAGCAAACAAGCTGCAACTCGGAGCAGCTGATTCAAATTCAGCGCCGTTCTGAGACACGGGCGAGGGGAGGAGCCAAAAGCACAGCAGAACAACGCAGTTAAACGAGGCAGTCTTCCCAGCGACAGCGAGTGAGAGAAGTACAGGCGTGGAAAAGTACAGAGCAGTTTAGAAGCAGTTTGAAAGCAGGCTGACGGCTGCAGAAGAAACTAAACTTAAAAAAAAAAACCCTCAACATGCGTAAAGTGCCGTGCGATCCAGGATTTGCATAAACTAGTAAGTACGCTAGAAATGGAGCTGGAAGAAGAGAGACAGCAACAGGATCTTGAGGAACTGGCACACCCACAATTCATGGAAGTCTGCATCACCCCTAACAGACTGAAAGCCACCAGGGAGATAGAAGGTCAGAACAGCTAGGTTCAGGTAGGCAGAAGCAGGGAAAAAAAGAAACTTTGTCAAACACAACCAACAGAAATCAAAACAACCAACAAATTTGAGTCACTTCATAATTTTGATGAGCAGAACCAACAACAAGAGAATGAAAGGAACAACATCCAGGACCCCATTGACAGTGGTGACCAGACAACAAAAAGAAGGGAGGTCATGATTGTTGGGGACTCCATATTGAGAAACACAGCAAGTTCAATTCGCAGTTTGGACCCCCATACTACAACAGTGTGCTGCCTTCCGGGAGCCTCGGTCAAGCACATCACTGAGAACGTGGACAGGCTCCTAGAATGAACAGGAGACGACCCGGTAGTAGTCGTCCACATCGGTACAAACAACATTGGAAGAGACAGACCGAAATCCCTGCAAAACAAATTCAGAGAGCTAGGAAGGAAATTAAAAGAGAAAACCAAAACTGTGGTATTTTCTGGTATACTACCGGCACCTTGCAAAGGACCATATGGACAGTTGGAAATAATTAATCAAAACGCATGGCTGAAGATGTGATGCACACGGGAAGGCTTCACCTATCTTGATCATTGGACCACATTCTAAAACGAGGACTATCTGTATAGACGGGACGGACTGCACTTAAATAACAAGGGAACCAGTCTACTTGGAGAAAAGATCCTCGAGTAGGTTCAGAAGCATTTAAACTAGAAAGCAAGGGGGGAAAAATCAATAAAAAAACAGAAGGGAGACCGCATCAAAACAAGAACAACAACTCAGGTAAGACAACCATTTAATGTATTTATCTAAATGCCAGAAGTATCAGAAACAAAATTCTAGAACTTGAAGCTACTGCACTAACAGGTAACTATGATGTGATAGGTGTTACTGAAACTTGGTTGTCTGAGAGTGATGGGGACGAATATAATATTTGTGGGTATACACTGTATAGGAAAGACAGGCAGGACAGAAGAGGAGGAGGGGTAGCGCTATACATAAGAAACAGTCTTGAAGCCCAGGTGTTAAACCTGGACAAAGAAAATAAAACCAAATCAATATGGGTCAGAATAACGGACAAAAATTCAAAGGGCATAATAATAGGAGCATGCTATAGACCGCCAGATTCAGACGGTGAGCACAATAATCTGTTATACAATGACATTAGAAATGCGTGTAGCAAAGGAGAAGCCATACTAATGGGGGATTTCAACTTCCCCCAAATAAAATGGGAAAACCCGGTGGGTAGCACGAAGGATGAAATAGAAATGGTGGAAATGACAAATGACTGCTTCCTAACACAATTTGTCAAGGCATCGACTAGAGGGGAGGCATGCCTTGATTTAGTCTTTTCAAATAACGAAGATAGAATAACTAAAACAGAGGTCAGAGAACCACTGGCAAACTCAGACCACAACATGGTCTCATTTGAAGTGTTTTTTAAAACCCCAAAAGTAATGACTAAAGCTAAGGTTTACAATTTTAGAAAAGCAAACTATGAAGGTATGAAACAGAGACTAACAGAAGTAGATTGGAGTAAAATAGAGAAAACATCCACAGAAGAAGGATGGTTGTTCTTCAAAAATGTAGTACTAGAGGCGCAAAACAATTACATCCCTAAAGTAGACAAATCAAAATGTAAAACTAAATTGCCAAAATGGTTTAATAGATCAATTAAAAAAAAATATTCAGCGAAAAAAGGCACTTTACAGAGCATTAAAAAAGGACCAAAAAGAAAGTACGCAGAAAGAGTACACGGAACTGCAAACACAAGTCAAAAAGGAAGTTAGAAAGGCCAAGAGAGAAATAGAAATGAACATTGCTAAGGGAGCTAAAACCAATTCCAAAATGTTTTTCCAATATTACAACAGCAAGAGAACATTCAAAGAGGAGATTAAATGTTTAAGAGATACAAATGGCAAAATCGTAGATGAAGAAAAAAAAATAGCAAATATATTAAATGATTACTTTTCACAAGTTTTTACAAAGGAAGATACTGACAACATGCCCCACATGTCATCCAGTTCCTATCCAGTTTTAAATAACTTTAGCATAACTGAGGCAGAAGTGTTAAAGGGACTAGGAGCTCTTAAAATAAACAAATCCCCTGGGCTGGATGAGATCCTCCCAGTAGTAATCAAAGAAATGAAAGAAGTAATTTACAAACCGCTAACCAAGATCATGCAGCAGTCTCTTGACACAGGGGTGGTACCGACAGACTGGAAAATTGCAAACGTAATACCGATCCACAAAAAGGGAAACAAAACTGAACCAGGTAACTACAGACCAGTAAGCCTGACTTCTATTATATGCAAACTTATGGAAACTATAATAAGATCCAAAATGGAAAATTACCTATATGGTAACAGGGTACTGGGAGACAGTCAACATGGTTTTAGGAAAGGGAGATCGTGTCTAACTAACTTGCTTGATTTTTTTGAGGATGCAACATCGAAAATGGATAATTGCAAAGCATATGACATGGTTTATTTAGATTTCCAGAAAGCTTTTGACAAAGTCCCGCACAAAAGATTAATTCTCAAACTGAACGCAGTTGGGATTCAAGGAAACACATGTACATGGATTAGGGAGTGGTTAACATGTAGAAAACAGAAAGTACTGATTAGAGGAAAAACCTCAGAATGGAGTGTGGTAACCAGTGGTGTACCACAGGGATCAGTATTAGGTCCTCTGCTATTCCTAATCTACATTAATGATTTAGATTCTGGTATAGTAAGCAAACTTGTTAAATTTGCAGACGACACAAAAGTAGGAGGAGTGGCAAACACTGTTGCAGCAGCAAAGGTCATTCAAAATGATCTAGACAAGATTCAGAACTGGGCAGACACATGGCAAATTACATTTAATAGAGAAAAGTGTAAGGTACTGCACGCAGGAAATAAAAATGTACATTATAAATATCATATGGGAGATACTGAAATTGGAGAAGGAATCTATGAAAAAGACCTAGGAGTTTTTGTTGACTCAGAAATGTCTTCATCTAGACAATGTGGGGAAGCTATAAAAAAGGCTAACAAGATGCTCGGATACATTGTGAAAAGTGTTGAATTTAAATCAAGGGAAGTAATGTTAAAACTGTACAATGCACTAGTAAGACCTCAGCATGAATATTGTGTGCAGTTCTGGTCACCTCACTATAAAAAAGATATTGCTGCTCTAGAAAGAGTGCAAAGAAGAGCGACCAGAATTATTCCGGGCTTAAAAGGCATGTCATATGCAGACAGGCTAAAATAATTGAATCTGTTCAGTCTTGAACAAAGAAGACTACGTGGCGACCTAATTCAAGCATTCAAAATTCTAAAAGGTATTGACAGTGTCGACCCAAGGGACTTTTTCAGCCTGAAAAAAGAAACAAGGACCAGGGGTCACAAATGGAGATTAGACAAAGGGGCATTCAGAACAGAAAATAGGAGGCACTTTTTTACACAGAGAATTGTGAGGGTCTGGAATCAACTCCCCAGTAATGTTGTTGAAGCTGACACCCTGGGATCCTTCAAGAAGCTGCTTGATGAGATTCTGGGATCAATAAGCTACTAACAACCAAACGAGCAGTATGGGCCGAATGGCCTCCTCTCGTTTGTGAACTTTCTTATGTTCTTATGTTCTTAAATGATTACTCGTTGCTAGGCTGTGACATAAAAATGATTACTCGTTGCTTGGCTGTGACATAAAAATGATTACTCGTTGCTAGGCTGTGACATTCACAAATAAAATTATGTTTTGGCATTATTCTTAAGCAACATGCCAGGATGAACAATGGTAAATAGAAGGAAAAAAAAAAACATGGAGTGGGAAATGTACCATATAGGTTCGGCATGAAACTTACTTCAAACAAAGCCTTCACTGTCGCTTTTTTGGAAACTGATAAACTTTAAACTGCTGTTTAAAGTTTTTAATTTACTACAATTTAAAATGTATTTTATAAAGATACAGTTTGAAAATACTTGGAAAAATCACAATGTTAATTATGTCTACACTACTCAAGCATACAATAAAAAAATAAAATAAACTAGTGGTGTTTCTCCGTTAATAGTCAATTTCAATCATCGCCATTTCTGTTTCAATCAACGATTAGCGGTGACAAGACAATGAACCTGAGATTGATTATTTCCAGCTGTAATATTTCACAAAAAAAGTTTAAATAAACCTTCACAAAATGTCTACAAAATGATCTAGAGTGAATATTTACATGCACCATGCTTGTTAAGAGACTCCTGTCAACAAAATCTAGGGTAATAGAGAGCATATATTAGCACAAAAAAACAGCATTTGAAATATAAGAACATCATAGAGCCTCAGTTGTTGAGAAGGGTCAAGTATTCTTTATGATCTGCCTCTCCTCCATTCTCAGCGCTAGTAACTAGTCTATAGCATGTTCCCCCTCTGTGATGCGTGGGATTTGTGTTTTTTATTTGTTCTGAAAAGAAACAGATAAACCTTCCACTGTGTAATAATTAGAAACAAAGAACTCAACTCTGCTGCAGTATAAAGGTCTGTCATATTAGCAAGGCTTACTGGTAATTACAGCAGGCTGGGGACCCCTCAGATCTCACTGAGAATACACCAATCAATACACTGACATGTTTATTAGCTTCACAACAACACGGACCACTCTTAACATGTCTATTTGTTAAATGTATGCTGACTAAAGCTTTTCTTTTATTACTTTTCAGAGTAATATGTTTCCAGCTTTGTTATTATTTCTTCTTCTTCTTCTTCTTCTTCTTCTTCTTCTTCTTCTTCTTCTTCTTCTTCTTCTTCTTCTATATAAAATCAGCCTTCTAAGGTTCTTGTTGAAAGGGTACACAAGGACCTTTTTATTTTGTTGTGTTACATGTTCCCATGTGTTGACTGAACTCTTCCCCTAAAATGTCAAGAACATTTTTATTTTATTTTTTTCTGAAGAAAATAAACCAATTTCCTTTTTTTTAAATACAGTTATGATAACTGGAGGGTCATAAAAGTTTTACTTCTTTTCCTGCATTGGTTTTGAGGTGCCAGTATCAACCCCTTTATAGAAAAATAACAATGCATTTGGAAATCTGAAGCTCTAAGGTTGACAGATAGCCAGGGGTAATGCCAGGTGGAGCTATCATATAAAATTAACTTGTTTTTATATGTAATCCATTCTGGCACCATGTATAAAACCAAGGCCAATGGAAATATGCCAGATGTGGACATATATATGGCATTGCATGTGTAACAATGCCCTTGCTGAAACGGTCCCTGCCACGGTAGCAGTGTGCATACTCCCCACAAACATTACATTCCAGTGTGTACGACAAACCATGCTTTAGACTAACTGTCACAAAACGCAGAAACTAGGAACCAAATACAACTCTAAGTTAATCACCTCTAAATGAAATGTGTGAGTTGTTATTTTTTGGTTAGGGCATCTATATTGGGTGTTTTTGTGTTTTCTGAAAACTTTGAGAATCTATCTTTTGCTACACAGTATAAACTAATGCTGATAAAGATGAAGTAATGGGACTGAAGAACTATTACCTTTTACAACACTGGCTATTGGTTGCATGGGGACCCTGAGGTAGCCAACTTGTGCCTAGCCTCTCAACATTATGTTACTGTTGTGATAGACATGGATTAACTTCCACAGATGGCTGAAAAGATCAAAAAGGGGGCGAGTGTAACAGGTCATGCCATATTTCTTTTGGTGAAACATTTCTGTAACAGGGAATACACTTTGTTTTGCCTCCTGAGCTACACCAGAGACTAATATATCCACTCCTGCAAGCATCTACTGCTGCCCAGCTGGTATTCTGAGTGACATACTGTATTGGTGAGCATGTTCTGAGGGAAGCTTTTGTCCCCACAGATAAAACCACCAGTGGGTAATGCCAAAATAACTGCCCTGTCAAAGTCCTATAAAGTCCAATAAAGCTAACGATGGATTTTTTCAGAGTACTACCCACTGCTGGATGTCTCTCAGGATGTGCACCAGGTGAAACTGGCTTTATAACATAGTATCTGACGGATAATACCAATCGCTGGATGTCTTTCAGGAAAATGAAGCTAACCTGTTGCTGTATACTGTAAACCCGGCAAACAAAAAGGATTTTGTTTTTATTTTCTACAAAACTGAATAACAGTAAAGGCATGACTCACCAGCAATATTCTTCACACTGTAAACACACTGTAGCTTGAAGCAACTGTGTTAGATATCCTGTCCCTGCACTCCATCAGTCACAGTTAGTAGAGGTTAAATAGGGCAAAGACCAGTAAGACAGGGTCTTTGTGAGGATCAGTAACACACCTGCTCCGAGTTATCTCGCTGTCACTAAATCTCCAACATATTGAAAAGAAATCTATTATATCAAACTCCCAATCCCCTGTCTTTTTCCTTTTGCCCTTTTTTTTAATAACAAAAGAAAAAGACAACAGAATACAGATACATTTGATCTATCGAGGTGAGAATAAGATACAGTACGCGCTTAGAAAACAAAATAAAACTACTATTCCCTGGCCACACCACTGCTGTAACCAGAAACTGCAGGCTGAAAGTAAAAAAAAAAAAACATACTGTGATGGAGTGCACATTCCACAGCAATCTTGGTCAGCTGTGAGGCGGTGGCTGTAAGGAGTGCACACTCCATCTGGGTAAAGGTTGTGCTGACGCTTTCAAAGGAAAGTAAAATAATAAAATGTGAAGATAACATAAACTAACTGGTCAGCAAACAAACTGGGAAATGAAGTCATGGGTTTTAAGACCATGGGGAACAGACTGTTGTCTAGAGTAATTAGCAAGTGGTCTTAATTGTGTAATTGCTTGATTGCCCAGGATGTAAAACGGGTTATGCTGAGATGGTCAGAGAGAGAGAGCGGAGAGACGAAACGGTGAGAGAACGGAGAACTGTAAAAGTGAAAAGGAGACTTTGTTTTGAGGGTAAGCAGAATTAGCCTGCCCCTGTTTAGTTTAAAGGGAAAAATAATAAGTGTTTAGTTTAGGACCCGAGAACGGGGTAGGTTTTGTTTGTTTTCTGTTTGTTTTGTTTTCAAATAAAACCACTCTCCGGCGTGTTTCATTGCAAGTACGGCTTTTGTTTGGATCTGCTCAACTATTTTACACAACACAACGTCTTTAACCTGGTGAACGACAGCGAATTCTTCACAATACAAATAAAAGATACCTAGCCAGCTGCCAATTTTAATCCACTTTCAACATAATGAAAAGTGTGTTATTTACCGATATACTCACATGACAGTAGGCCTAATTCAAAAAGGAAAAAAATAAATAAAAAGATAGGACTTGTTCTGTCAATCAAAATAAGAAGGTAGAATATCATCTATTCCGAATAACGAGTGTCTGGGTCTGAGTGGCACACAGCCAGATCAATTACAATGCTACAGAAGTGGTAATATGGAGACAGATTGGCTTCATTCTAAATAGAAGCATCAGTGAAATGGAAATCTGGGGACTCTTTAGTGCAGGAGCCAATTACCAGCCAGCGTATCCTGGATCTATACCGCACCGCACCGCACTGCTAAAGGTACTGCTGCTACGCTAGCAAGTTTATATATAAAAAGGACCCACTGCGTAACTGCTTTTTATATTATCTCTGATTGATTGCACACATTAAGTCAGGCTGTACTGTTTCACACTTGTGCTGTCTTCCTGACAGATCAAATTATAGGCAAAGAGGGACGTTGAGCCAAAATTTGGGAACCACTGATCTAGTCCACAGTGTTCAATGCAGAAAAGGCTGCAAGACATGAAAGTAAATTACACGTTACTTAATGTGCGTTCAGCCTGAAATTTGTATTTACAAAACATACACAATATCTAATAAAAGAGAGCCACGCTAATTTTGGAGCTATTTTATCAATGTTATCTTTGTATGTGGTTTTGGCACCTATCAGAGGTACTGAGCTTTATTAACTGTGGATATTACAGACTTAACTAATATGCAGGGCATCCAAAAATGGATGTGCTTGTTACCTGTGCATTGTATTTTGATTCTGAACTTCCAGAAAGTAACAAATCCCACAACTAAAGCCAATCCTTTATCTGAGGCTTTTTGTAGTGTCGTAAATGCCCACGCTAGCATGAACTATAGCGTATCGATTATCCATAAAATGCAGAGATATTGTACATAACCAATAACTTCAATGATTGTATTCCATTTATTTTTTTAATTTGCCACATATAAAATAAAGCAAGATTGATTCCTCAATTTAGGAACTCACCTCCAGCAATTAGGAAAATAAACATCCCTTCACTGCACCAAAGGTTTTTTTCTTTAAATGAAAATGTGAGCAGTGCCTTAACTCACCTCTAACAGACAAACAGCTACCCTGTTCCCTAGGCAAGCTTAGGCTTTTTTTAGTAACTGCCATTCATTTTCGTCTCTAACAGTAAAAACCTCAGGACCTGGTTGTTGTGAAGAGGATTATCTTACAGATCAATGCTGAAATTGATTCCAAACCACACTATTTATCAGCCTGAAGCCAAAGCACAGGAATCAGGAAATATTTCCTCTCCCTCTACTCCATTCTTATTCCACTGATGGAAGTAACAATAAACCAGACTCCCCATTAATCCCTGAGTTTATTCCCTAGCCTGCACTTGACAAAACCAAAACTCTGTCAGTACTGAGGGAGGCGCAGGAGGTGATCTCCTGGAGTTAGCAGCAATGGGCCAACAATTACAGTACGGTTGACTGTATACCTGTGTTGGTTAGTCTTAACCTTCCACAGTATACAGCAGACGAGACAGTGCAACGGTTTTTGTTAATATTTTACTATGATTATGTTGTTAAGGAAAAAAGCACACTTCAATTGGCTTGATCACTAAGGACATACAGTAACTATATACTAGTGCTGGGACGAATATCTGAAAGTTGCAGGCATGCAGGAGCAACTTGGAAAATGCGTGATTCCCGTAGTCCCGTGCTGAAATTCAAGCTCTGAAGTACAATCATTATGGGCATATGACTCAAATTAATAAATCTGACAGGCATAGGCAACTTGTTGCTAAAATAAAAAAAAGTTCTGGGATGCCTTTTCTCCTACATCTCAACACATCCTTCAGATTAAGGATTTCTAGAATCCTCTGAAGAAATCTGTGATAGACAGGTACTGCATGAGTTTATTATGAACAAACCCGTCTCAGAATGGAGATGGAGTCTATAATGCCTCAATTATGAATTTATGATGACGATGACGAGTGTAATTAAAACTTTTTTCACTGGGACATTAAAAAACAACAAAGTCATTAGCAATGCAATTGTTATGAGAAATGCAACACCTATGAGTTTATGCAATAATGTACAAATGACAATAGTTTCAAATAATACTAGAAGTGTTATTTTTTGACTTACAGCCATAATTATACTCTTCAAAAAAACTGAGGACGCCACACTGCAAAATAACCATATATTATACTGTATATTGCATACTATACTGTGCTGCATAGATTGTAATCTTCATGTTGAACATTCTATTTTCCAGAGTTTATTTGTATTTATTTTTTTAGAATTTTACTTCAGCTGTTTTTTTTGTTTTTTTTTTTTTTTGTTTTCTTTTGTTTTAAACCACCTATACCTTCTATGACAATACTTCTGAATGACAAAAGTTGCTCAAATATTGAGATTAAACATATAAAATAACTCAGCCGGCCTTTGAAATGGTGTTGTACCCACTGTAAAACTGCTCTAAACAGGCACTCCGCAACCAAACATTACACATTAAAAGCAGAGCATGGGTAACACTGCAGCATGTTTAAAATGCATTAGTGAGACAGTTTGGTAATTAACAATTACTCAAGGACTAGTCTATCCGACACCTAGGGAACACTGTCAACATGTGTCCATGATGGTTCTTTGCTATATTCCAACTCATTAATGCGCTGTTTGATTTGACAGTAATTAGACAGCTGAGCTGCATGGAAATCATTAGTTTTTAATGAGATGACTAAACACCCCCTTCCAAATAATCATGTAATTCCTGTCCCAAACCAAAACAATAAAAAGGGGCATTAGAATGACATGGACTACCACAGGAAGCCACTTTTAAGCAATGCAATTCCTGTCAGGTACACAGTGTTCTTTACTTAAGAACTATTGTTAATGGGGATAATAAAACAAGTTGCCTGTGACAAGGGGAAAGGAAAGTGATAATGATTAGATTAGGCACAGGTTTACTCTTGGTGGTTAGTAATGCAAATGATGACAACGGGTTCAGCTCCTCTTGAATATTCAAGATCCGAATCTCATTTGTATCTCAATTTACTATGTGACAGATCATCTGAGTCCAGGTTACTTTTTGGCAACAGGAAGCTCTGTATTTAGCATCCCTACAGAAAATTCCAGTACAAGTGCTGGCTGAATTTGACTTGACTCCGCACTAAACATTACTGAAGTACTGCACGAGTTCAATTTAAAAGTTATTCAGTTCTATTTTTTTATAACTAAATGCTAAATCTTGTGAAATACTGAACAATTCAACAAACTGAAACTAACGACCCAATTAATTCAAGTCCAGTGAATAATCTGAAATGGTACAAAGGTAAGCGGTAAACTGCCAGATGTTAAAAAAAAAAAAAAAGTTTCGGTTAGAAAAAACTGAAAAATAATGTACATTTCAGAGTTATACAAAAAGGCCTTTTTCAGGGAACAAGTAATGGGTTAACAACTTACAGCTGTTCTGCAGCAATGGAAGTAAATTAAGCCTTGAAAGTTGATGCTAACAATTCCTACAGGTGTCCCAACTTTTGTTGATTACTTACAAACCCTCTGTCTGCATAAAAGCAGTGATGGATCACTGTGTTACTACACCCTCTTAAGCATTATTTGGACAGTACTGTACTGCAGGAAGTAGTATATTGCTATCATAATGGCGAGAAAAAGGCAATTAACAAAGGAAGACAGACAGACAGACCATTATAACCCTTAAAAGCATAGGTCTTTCCTTTAGAGAAATTGCAAAGAAACCCAAGGTGTCAGTGAGTACATTTTCCTACACCATCAAAAGGCACTAGGAAACTGGAGGAAACTCTGACAGGAAGAGGTCATGCAGACCCAAAGCCACAACAGAATCAGAAGACAAGTTTCTGCGAGTCAACAGCTTGCATGATAGGCAGCTCACAGGACAACAGCTTCGAGCACAGCTTAACACTGGTCGAAGTAAGCAAGTCTCAGTTTCAACTGTGAAGAGAAGACTTCGAGCTGCAGGTTTGACAGGTCGAGTGGCAGTAAGAAAGCCATTGCTAAGATGGCAAAATAAGAAAAAGAGGCTTGCCTGGGCCATGAAGCACCGCCAGTGGACTACTGAAGACTGGAAGATGGTCTTATGGACCGACGAACCAAAATTTGAAATCTTCGGTTCATCAAGCAGGGTGTTAGTACGATGTCTGGTAGGCGAAAGGATGGTTCCTCCTTGTGTGACACCAACTGTCAAACATGGAGGAGGAAGCGTGATGGTCTGGGGCTCTTTTGCTGGATCCAGAGTCGGCGACTTGCACAGAGTGAGTGGCACCCTGAGCCAAAACGTCTACCACAGCATTTTGCAGCGCCATGCAATACCCTCTGGTATATGCCTAGTTGGTCAGGGGTTCATCCTACAGCAAGATAATAACCCAAAACATTCCTCCAGGCTATGTCAGAACTACCTTTGCTTTAATTTCAGAGAACATTGAGACATTATACTGCGTAAATTTCAATAAAAACTGGAAAAATGGAGGTGTGCTAAAACTTTTGACGGGTAGTGTGTGTGTGTGTGTGTGTGTGTGTGTATATATATATATATATATATATATATATATATATATATATATATAAATATGCCAGCCAGCCTCAGTCACTCAGAAATGACATAGTACTATTCCTTGATAGCAAATGGCAATCATGTATTTTTTACTGATAATACAATTACAGAAAAGCAGGAAAAGAAAAGTTCACTATCTACGTGTCTCCACAGCTGACCTTATTACGAAAAAACATGTTATTGGCATTTTTTAATTCTCGGTGACTAAAATGAGCAGTACTGATGCAAATTAAAACATCATATCAAAATGCCTACATAGTATCAGTGTGATGGATATCCCTGTTTGTTACCACACAAATCACTGACGATGGCAGGGAAAGTTAAGAGAGCTTCAATCGAAAGACATTTTTGGTGTTTTTAATCTGACAGTATTTCGTCTTGATTGCTCTTTGCTAGTAATGTATTAGTATTGAGCCAACAAGCCATATTTTTTCACTGGATTGAAAGATAAAAACTCTTACTCTCACACCTGAAGCAATGGCTTGGCAAATTAGACCGCATGGCAATATTTCGGTTTCTGATTGGCCATACAATCGGGTCATTGAAAAAAATAGGCACGATAAGACTAGGTTTTTAGTTTTTTTAAATATGTACTTTTTATTTATCTTTTATCCCAAAGACAGCCTGCAGTAACCGCCCAACTGTTTATCTGACATTTAAACAGGGCTTATCTCAAACGTACCTATTTAATATGTAAATTAACGCTCTGTCACAGCACATCTGTCTGGTGTTAATAGCGATTAAACGTCGATTACAAGACAAAAGTTTGCAATAGATTGGCAAGTGGTACTAAATAAAATTTGTTTTCCGCCATTTTCCCAGTTTGAAAACCACTGCATTAGAAGAAACCACATTACCAACAGATACAGTATTATTTCAATGCCATTGTCCTGACTGGGTACATTCTTACCTTCCAGCTGCCCCTGATAATGATAATTTCCATATAAAAATTGGCATTTTTGTTCTTTGACATTTTTCATTCTTAGTCTGCAAGTAAATATTTTGGACAGTTTTCAAAACTATTTTTGTTTTATTTTTACAACACACGTTGATGTTGTTGATATGATAAACGCGTCTATCTGCTTCAGGTACTGTATTTTTATTTTTTTTTCAAGGTTAAACGATGGCCCGTGTTACACAGAACACTAAAAATAAAATGTTAAATATACAATTTCATCGGTTTTGTGGATTTGCTACATTTTAATACTGCATATAATGATATAGTTTTGAAAATGCTACTTACATGACTGCAAATTAACTGTATAATGTCGTTTATTCCGATTCTGGTGGTGTTTTCTCAAAGCAAGATGTACTGTAGGCACACAGTGCTGTATAAAATCACATACATATATATTTTTATGCTGTTTTAGGCTTACTGGCGAAATGGCCAAGAGACAGTTGATGCTGAACACATACTGAATTATTCTGGCCCTGAATTTTGGCATTGTTTGTCATAGAAAAGACAAATTTCACACACTTTATAATGTTACTGTAGGCTTTTTTTTTTAAATCAGTGATGTAGTTTTCGTTTCACAAATCTGCTGCACATATTTCTCCATTCACTTGCTAGGTCACTCCACTTCCCCAAACATCAGACAGATATTGTCTAGCAAATAGATAAGTTTACAGCAGATGAATTTCACAGTATTTTTAAGAACAAATATAATAGCCTACATTTCAACAGTCACTGCCATAGTAATGGCCAGGCTTTACTGTGAAGGTGACTGTAACCGAGAGGGTGTGAGCACATTCTACCGGGCTGGAGAATAAACAGGAGTTTTGAAAATGTAAGTGTAAACAAACAAGTAAAAAAGATGAGCCTGTGGTCAGACATGTCAAGTTAATACAAAATGCACTAATTTACTGTGTATTGGCATTGCGTCTGGTCTGGGAAGGTGAACACACGGGCGTGTTAAGAGAAATTCAGCGGGACATTTTCTATTTCAAGGGGCATTTGCGCGGCCTAGCACGAACAATGTTTATGGCGTAAGGCACTAATAAGAAATAAAGGTTGATTGATTCATTAAGTATCTGTTCTAACTTTTGTTGACTTTCAGAAGTTATTAGTAAAATGGGAAATACAAACATATTGACGTTATCGCACTACTTAATTATTGTTCCAACGCTATGTCCCAATACTGTTCCAAAACTCATATGAGGGTAGTATATATTTATTCATGTCATTATTTTGAACTACACTGTAATATCAATGACTGAAAAATTACAGAAGGTAGAAAACAATAATGAATAATAAAAGCAATTATTTTTGCAACCATTAAATGGATGACACAAATGAAAAAAGAAATTCTGTTAATTTATGTTAAAATATATGTATTTATTTTTCTCGTCGTCGTAAGATGGTATACAGCCTTGGGCATGCAGTTTAACAAGCGTTAAAATGGTGTGCTAATGATATTTGATACAGACAGCAACTGGTAATTTATTCATGATGAGTTTTGTAGAAACCATGTTTAATTCCAAACATCTGCTTCCTATAATACATGTCAACTATTAAATGGGTTTAAAATCTTTACCTTGATACTTATAGTCATGTATTGTAAAGTCAGAGTGTTTATGCATTGCTGTTAAAAAATGCTCGTTGTATACATTTTGATCTTTTGAGTGCAGAGCGTCTGTTCAATTGATTTAATGGTAGGGGATCCAAACTCCGCCGTCATTTTAATCAATAAAAAAGAATCACCATAATATTTTGATAGAATCAGGAATGCATTAGAAGGCATAGATTAAATATCTATATTACCTAACTCTTCATCTTACATTTATTAATGACATTATTTGCTGAAATAAACTGTCCTTGTTTAAGAATATCTAGGCAATTGTCTTCTGAGTGGACAAAATGATCTCCAAATACATTAGCTCCATCTTCTAGTTACAGCTATTTTATGCCAAGGGATTCCATCTTTGGTCCTTAAGTGACACTTCAGCTACAAGTTTAATTTCAACCAATTCAATCATTACACTCAGCTACAGGCTGCTGTTTCTGGACTGTCAATGAACGCTAAGACATTTATTTACAAAACAGTATCATTCTGTTTTATTTGCAGGATAAAAAGACTTGGAGGTCCACTGAAAGTAAATAGCAAAGAGATTCCACTTGTAGTATGTGTGTGTGTTTCTCTCTCTCCCTCTCTCTCTCCCTCTCTCTCCCTCCTTGTCCTAGGAGCATGCTTAGGCTTTGAAATACTCTTTATATAGCATATCAAATAAAACATACCATTAAACAGGCTGGCTTTAAAGATAAAAGGAAAATGACTGTAGCTGAATGGTACAGTATTCAGTAAGTCATTGAATAAAGCAGTACCGTAATTTTATACTGCACATTTTCTTACGTATAACATGCAAAACTGAGCAGTCTTGGGTACATCCCATGGATAACTTACAACTCGTGCATTCTGCCCAAACAAAAACACAATGGTCAACTACATAAAATACTAGAACCCCAGATTACAGCACATTATAGCACAGGTTATATGCAGACAATTACAGCAAAAATAACAAGTAATGCCCATGCTTTTTTTCTTTTCTGTTTCTATTTTCCTCTTAGTGGCCGCACTGTTTGACCTGGCAAGTTCTTGCAGGCCACTACTGTAGCTCACAGCCAATAGTTAGGTTCAAGCTGGCTTTGTGTCTTCGGTGTGAAATCGGTCAACACCATTCAAATTATTCTTTGTGAAATCAGCGTACATGAGTGAAGAGGGCAGCACTGTTACAATGCATTTGGCCCAACGTTTCCTAGGGAAAAATCACAATATACACTACAGAGGCACTGCAATCTTGCGAAACAGCTCATGGTTTCGCTAACCTTTGGGAGGATGCAAGCTTTGACTTTGCTGGGCAGAGGTTTCAGTTTCACAGGCCCGGACCAACTTTCCATTGTTCTTTTTCTCTGCAGTCACGTTCTGCACATACAGACATACCAAGGTTACAGATATTGCATGCCAGGTTTGTTTCACCTTTAACTAAATAGGATTTACCTATGTTAAATCCTGGTGGTTAGCCTCAAGTGAGGTCTCGATCCAGGCTTATGTCTAGGCATGACAACCCCAGCTGTTGTTCTTATAACCCATACCCTCCAAATCCAAATACACCCTCTTCTGCTTTCAGGAATCCAGGCGATGCAGTTCATGCAGAAAATGGAAAAAAAAGAGCTGGCTTTACTTGGTAAAAACAAACACTTAACATTGCATTTCTCCTATTTGTCTCAAAATAAGTTAGAACTGTACTGTATTCTCTTCTCAGGAGGATTTTAACTGTAACTAATAACTGTAACCCAACCGTTACCCAATTTACATAGTGAAAGTCCCATTTTTCAAATGAGCAGCTTGAAGTTAATGTTTTTTGCTCCGATGTGCTCGCAGAAATTCATGGCTTGCAGCTAAGCATTCAGAAAGTCAAAGTTCCCAGGAGTGCACTCAAATAAACTAGAGATTTGACTAGTGTTCAGTCAAACACAAAACTTAGTTTTAACTTTTTGCAGGTTGCAATACATTTCATAAAGTATCTTCAGAGCAAAAGAAGAAGGAAAAAACAAACCAGTGTTTAAATGTAAAACCAATTTGAAGGGCCTCTCACGGTGTTTGTGTCCTAGCACAGATCAGTGTCAATCAAGCAATGTAACCTCAAGCTTGCATTTACAGAACCTCTTTGGGATGATAAATGTATTCCAGCATATGTAAAAATAATGGCTCGTGATTCTTACTTTAAGAACCCCATGGCTAGTTAAAGCAAGATAAATAAGATGAAACTGCAGCATTACTGGATTGCCCCTGGAAATATGTAATAATTCATAAGCAATAATACCTGTGCACCGCAAATCACCAGCACTGCAGTACAAAGGCAAAAATTGTGTACATTTCAAGCTGTACCCAGTGGAAGCTATCATTAGAGTGAATGTTTGCATAAGATTATCTTTGAGTTTTTTGTAAAATCTGTATTATGTTCATATTATTTTTGTATGCATGTTCTTGATTTTGTGTGTTTTCTGCAGCCCCCACCCCCCCCCCCCCCCCCCCCCCCCCAACGGTACACTACGTACTTGTTTTCCTATAAAATAAAAATGAAATCTATGTTTTCTTCCTGCTCTATTGTCTTGTAAAATGAAGCAATTCCTATTGATCTGAGCGAAACACAGCAATTTATGAGCTTTTGTTTATTTGTCTGTATTCTTTCAATGGGTTAAAAACAATTTTTCAGTAAAATATGGTGAGCCAATACCAATCTATTGACTGTACATTTCCAATCATCTCCTCTTATTTCCACATAGATTTAAGCAGTTAAAGGATTGTTGAAGTCCAATATTTTAGATCACATATACACGTTGGGAAATGAAGACTTTTGGTTATTAGAAAGGTTTGGGACAGCTTGACCTGAAACAGTGCTGCCATGGAATCACTAATTTGTTGGCTTCACAATGCGCATTAATGCAAAGACGCACCTTATCACCTATTATGTTGTGAATAACAGACTACTCCTCAAAGATGTTGACATATCAGTGCCATACTTAATCCAATGGATCTAATATTTTTAACACTGTAAGACAAATGACAATCCTTTGAAAATCTGCACCCCCTTATGTGAACAATGCTTTTTAAAGGAGATTGCTTATCCTGGTGCAAATCTATTCCTCAACTTCAATTGAAAAAGGGTAACCTGCTACCTCTACTGACCCAATTTACAACTGAACTAGACAGGCTCTATTCACAGTGCTTAACAAGTATGTTACCCCTGAGAATGGAAAATCAGACAGTTCCAGTATGAATGAAACAAGGAATGACCGGCATTCCTTAAACGAGGGCTACCTGTAGCAGCAGCAATCTTTCTTTTTACACACGTTCAGCAAAGAAAGAAAAGTATGAATTTGTCTGTGTTATGTTTTTGTTACTATCATGCATATCCAAAAACGTCCATTTAATATCAGGACTCATATTTTACATACTTATACTGTGCTGTAATTTTTTTAATGTAACACACCCTCTGTATAACGTGCATGACTAAGCTGCCTTGAGTCGCATCCCTAGTACTAAACACACCTCTTGTGTACTACCTAGTAAAAACACCATGGCATACTACATTGATATTTTCTAATCTGAGCACACCTTTCAACACTAGAACCGCCAGATATCCAGAAGCGCCAAATGGGTCACTTTGACCGATACATTTTTAAACTGCTTCGTTATGAAAATGAAAAACGGATACAACTGAAAAGTTGTATTCATGAACATCATATATAACATTTGTATCGCAGAAACACCGGATTTAAATGGAAAATTAAACATAAAATGCTTTATTTTTATAATGAGTGCATATACAGCACGACTACAAACAGTGAAAAAATATAATAAAATACACATTTCAAAAGAAACAGGTATGTATCTATACCCATTTACAGGTGTAAATGGGTATATGTACAACCAAAACTATAAAACTGAAATCATTGTTTCTGATACTACATAAAAATAAAATATAACACTACTTCCGGTATGAGGGCTGCATTGTACTCTATGGAGGAGCGTACGCGTCTGCCAGCTGACTCTGCCTGCATCCAGGACCTGTGCTGTAAACACAGACGCAGTTCCACTGAACACTATTGTGTAAACACGTGTAAACTGGTATGCACAAACCTGTAAAACCTAAATATTTTTTCTGAAAGTAATATAAAAAAGAATATTTAAAATACGTTTCACATTAGGCACATAAGCTGTTATCCTACCTGTCATTTCAGTTTGCTGAATGCATCTGCGTGCAGCTTGCCATACTCCAATCAAAATGACTACTTTCAAGATTAAATATTTCCTTCTGATATATTCCCAGTTGCATTTGTGGAACAAAACAAGGATTGTTGTCTCCCAGGTACATTGAAAAATAAACAACTAGGCTTTCACTGAGTTGGCATCTTGACAAACCCACTATCA
The DNA here is from genome assembly GCF_017654505.1 of Polyodon spathula. Lineage (NCBI taxonomy): Eukaryota > Metazoa > Chordata > Actinopteri > Acipenseriformes > Polyodontidae > Polyodon > Polyodon spathula. Next base: position 74,091,756 of record NC_054538.1, on the reverse strand, counting down.
TAGCAATCTCCGTCTGGCAGTCAGTCTACAAACAAAGGCTTGAAGAAAAAAAAAACACGTGTGCTAGGAGGAAGGAACGTGTCTTGTTTGCTGCATTTACCAAAATAATAGAATATCTTAAGTTTTCTGAAAAAAAAAAATACATCTATTTTAATGCCTGGGTCACATTGACCCACGTGGTGGTTCTAGGTATAATTGTTTATAAATTTATAATTTTTGCCATTCTGGCTATCAAAAGCAGTCAGGTTATTTCATTCATATATTTAAATGTCAAAAATGGACATGCACATACGATTTACAATGGAAGAGTAATCAACATTTTAAGTGCAAAATGGGTCACAATGACCCGCATGGCGGTTCTAGTGTTAACACTATATATATATAACTACATTGACTGACAGGTGATTTATCCGTTTTTATATATTAACTTTGATATTCCACCGTGCTTTATATTACTGGAAATGGCAACCAGACTTCTCCTATTATTACAGCTTTATATTTAATTACTGTCTTCCTTCCGATTTAACACACCCTTGAATTTAAGATGCAGCCCAAATTTCCCACCCTCAACTTGAGGGAAAAAAAAAAATCAAATAAAGATGCATTTATATGGATGCATTTACTCATATAAGAAAATGACGTATGCAGGCAGTTTGCAGCAGTCTGCTGTCACACACAGGGATGCTTTTATGAGCTGCTTCTTATTTCCAGTCTGCTGTCACACACAGCACTACAATTATGAGCTGCTTCTCATTTCCAGTCTGCTGTCACACAGAGTATTACAGTTATGAGCTGCTTCTCATTTCCAGTCGTTATTACTCACACCTGTTTTCTCAGAATTTGTGAACTATCGTATTGCTTGACATGTCGAAAAAACACGGGGGTCTGGTCAGCATTTCCGATCTGTCCAAGCTGGTACTGTTTGTTAGAATGGAGCCTAATAATGAAACCGTGAAACTGTAAAAACTTCTCTTCAAATTCCTCAGGAAGCTAATGATGGTTTGTGACAGGGAGGATCCTGTCACTGGTTCAGCTGCACTGCTTATGTGATAAACAGGAAGGCTTGCCCGGAGCTGATCGGGAGGTCCTGATTGGCTGGGGGTGTGCCCGGGAAGCCTAAGCCTGTTTAAGAATGCAGCAGCGCCAGTTTGAGGATACTGCACCATGGCCAAAGCTACACAGGCAGGCTCTGAGTGAAAGCTTGCTTTGTTTACATTGATTAGGAGAAAAAAGAAAAAATTGGTTGAAAAAGTGAGTCTTAAATTCGAAGGAATACGGTAACTGCCTACAATACCTAACTAAGCGTCCAGATTCTGGTTGGAATTTCAATTTTATGGTCGTAATAGAAAACAGGGAAATTGCAATAACCTTTCTGGTTTTCAATCAAAGTGAAGAAAGATTCAATTACTCAAAATCTTTCATTGCCAAAGAAAATGTATTGAAAATGATGAGCCAACTTAACGTCATCATTAAATATATATTCCCAGATAGCAGTTATTACACCACTCCTACAAAGACTCGCTAAAGTGTAAATGGAGAGGCAAACCAATAAAGAAAGAATTACTGAAGTAATTACTCTGCACAAAAGGAGAATGTAAATTATTCCCTAATTATTCACTAATGGAGTAGAAGCATCCCTGCCCCATCAATTCTGGAGCTGAGCACATAATCTGAAAATAAAAAATGACTTGAAGAAACTAATTAGTTTTGAAAAAACAAAACAAAACAAAAAACCCCACCATCCCACACCTTAATCTTCAGTGTTCCACTGTATGGTATGATACAGAATAAAGACCGGCCCATACACATGAAAGAAATATATTTATTTGTAAAATAAGTGATTATGGTACATGCAATAAGTGACATGTACAGCACATCTATTTAAAGTAATGGAAGAATTATGTATTCATTGTCTTCCGAAGGTATCAGTTTTAAAATTAAATTTGCTGTTGGTACAGACTTTTCAGATCATTCACACACAATTCTCATTTCTTCTGTGGCTTCAATGAAGTTTCACACATTTAAGCCCTGAGACAAAGCCATGCACATACAGTAGATACAAACAAACAAGAACACAGCAGCACAGTGGATAAAACAGTGTGCAAAGCATTTCACAACACAACACAAACAGTAAAACAGTGTGCAAAGCATGTTAACACAACACAAACCATAAAACAGTGTGCAAAGCATGTCATAAAACAAACCACAAAACAGCATGCAAAGCATGTTACAACACAACACAAACCATAAAACAGTGTACAAAGCATGTCACAATACAACACAAACGTTAAGTGTGCAAAGCATGTCAACACAACACAAAACACAAAATCCTCTGAAGTACAGTGCATGCACTGCCTTTTAAACCTGTTTTACTCTGGAAAAAAAAATTAAACAGCGCATGTAAAATAAACAGCGTGTGTGAAAATAAATTGGACCTGACGTGCCTGACAAGCACTGAATAAATGGACCGCTAAGGGTTAAGTAAAAAAAAAAAAAAAGAAAAAATCATTAGCTAATTAAGCATATTCAATCCACAGCTATTTCATCATTCCTCAAGCTGTGATGTGATTTTGAATATAATTGTTCGCATCATCTGGTTCTGTCTGTCAAATGCATCAAAATCTAACTTCTAGTAGAACATTAAGGAACATCAATACTCACTGCTCATAACTCAATATAATTGTTGTATAATGTTTGGCTCGATATAGGGTTGGATCACCCCTTGCTTTCATTATTACTTTCATTCTGCATTCAAATAATACACTCCTAGGTTCAAGCAATAACATGTCCCCATTTCTTCTGATTGTTTGTTGGCTATGAGGGTTTAACAAAGACCTTTAAAAGACATACATACCATTTGGTGATATACCTGCTGAGCTCATTTCAAAGCTAAGCCCTGTGCAATGCAGGTTGCTTAAGAGCCAAAGAAGTTGTTTATAGCATTCGTGACGCATCCCTGGTGCATACCAAACAACAAAGTAACTGTTCCTTCTCAACTCTGATGAGCTTTCTCTTAGCAAGAATGTTCTGTTTTATTTTCCTCACATACTCTTTGTAGAAGTTTGAGGAAAACAAACACCCATAACTTTAAAAGCACTTAAAAGCACTCAGGAATAAAGGTCGAGTTAACTTTGGTTCCTAAATCACTTGGCAAGCCCATCTAAGAAGAACCTGCATGCTTCCTTTCATACAGCAGCTGCTTAAAACAAAGGCTACAGCAAACAAATATACAGTCCAACTTCAACTGATATGATAACACACTTGTTGCTGCTTGGTCCCCAAACACTTCTCCTTCTTACCCTGCCATTCACTTGTCTTTATGTTCCCTAATTACCCAATTAGCACACTATTAATTGCACACCTGGATCAACTCATTATACTTTTAAATCCCCACTGTTTATATACAGAATAACATACACTTTTTACATGCTGAGTCATTTGGCAGGCCAAATTCCCATTATTGAACATAAAAACATTTTAATTAACCCTACCACCCTTTTATACATATTATAAATTTCAACAGCACAGGTGAGCAAACTTCCACATACTGTACTGTACCGATTTCAAAATATCAGAAAGTTTCTCAGTAGAGAAGTAAAATTACCCCATCATTTAAACCTGTTCATCTCATTCTCGTTTTTTTTTTTTTTTTCTGTGCCTATACTAAAAGATTTATAACATTTATAAAGCAGGAATTGATTAATTCATCAGTGTCTGGGACACTTTGATCATAATCAATAATGTAATTTTACCCTGAAATGGGATTTCAATTAATGCGCATTTCCCAATGTCATTTTATTTTTTATCATCAGGATTAGCTCTATCTGTGCCCCCCTTTCTTTAACATTTTCTTTGCTGCATAGAAATGTAGCATGCTGTGTAGAGCTTGCATCCTCCTCAGAGAATTCCTACCATATAAAAATACTGCTGACTCTTTAAAGGATACACCGGATTACTGCCTTACTGATAAAGAATTTAAATATTTAATGTTCTCATGCTATGGTGTGGTATTAATTAACCTTGATGTTGCTAACCACCTGATATACACTGTAGGACACTGCTGTGTAATTCCTGATGAAAGATACAATACGCACATCTACTGTATAGAGATTAATTCCAAAAGGTTCAAAGCATTAGTATAGGGGTTGCAGGCCAGTAAACGTCAGTGAATGCAGTAGAGGTGAATGGAAAGCAGGGGTCTGTTCATGCATCTGATACATAAACACTTGCAGTCCTATATTGCTATTACATACTGCTTTATTGTTAATATAAAATGATACATGCATCACATATTTATAATTTTTGTTTTATAATTTATAATGTATGTTCAATACAGCTGAGATGGTTTCCTTAGAATGCGATTAGTGGCAAGTTTGGTCTTAAATATAAAGAAGTATATATCATCTAGTGGACACTAAGAGTCAGTCTAATGATGATTCCTTGCTGGTGACAGTGCCCCTACTACGGATTAATACACTGTACATTGGGGTCTGATCTGCAATTCCACCCAGAGCTATATTCCTAAGATTCATATGCTTCCTGTCAAACTGAAAGTCACAAGAGCATATCTACAAAATGCTTCCAGGAAAAATAACAGTGGAATCTGCATTTTATTATATCTACAAATGGAACTATCACATGCCTGCCTGCAGCCTATCTGCCAGTACTGTATGTGACCACAGACATGCTGTAGCAGGGGTAGATCTGTGCTGACTCTGCTGGCGTGTTCACAGGGCTGAAGGAAGAGGGCGGTAGTCATCCAACAACTGCCTGTGAGTCATGGCAGTGACACAGGGAGGTGGGAAAGTGGGTGTGTGGACTTTCCCCCTCTCTGAATGGCTGAGAGTCGAGTCTTGGGAGATTGTTAGCCCTATAAAATAATGCTCTGCTGTTTCCTCAGGTCTGCCCTTTAAACGCGCCGAGACTGCGGAAGCGCTGGTCGAGGACCGAGAACCAGTCGGGAGAGTGTGAAACTGAGTGTGTCAAAGCGAGACAGTGAGAGCGGGGAACCCTTGGGCAGACCCCGGAGTATTGTAACGGAGCAGGCTAGTTAGCCGGCAGTATAGGACGGTGATCCGGGTCGCACGGGTAGAGACGACTGGGATATAGCTGTCAAGTGCAGCACCTTTTCTTCGTAGTTTTGTTACTGTTTTATTTTCCCAGTTTCTTTGTGCCTTCTGTTTTGAATTATTGTTTCGAAGCACCTGCAAGGGCGCCGGTATTGTGTACCATCGCTTGGTATGCCCGTGGTTCTATTTACCATCGTTGGTAAATCAGACCACGGACCCACAGCGCCATCTGCGGGCTAAAAGAAAAATAGCACCACAAATAAAACTGGGCACCTGTGCAGTGTTGCCAAATCCACCTGTCTGTCTCCTGTGTCAGTGAATTACCCACCACCCTTCCACACCTGCATAAAAATGAACAATTTTAAAATTTTAATGAAAGCATTCTTATCTTATCCTAGGCTCCACAGCCATGATCAAAGTGTTCAATCAAATAGCGTGAAGCTGCTGACAGACACATTAAATTGTAGCACTGCTTACAGTCCTACAGGTTTACACACAGGTTCAGTAACACAGTGGTTGTAGACCTTGGACCAATGCATTTTAAAGCCCCTTATCATAAGCACTTAAACCAATTTGTTTCTGGAAAGGGAAAAATTACCTACTACCTGACAGCCAGTCTGAAGCAAGCAATTGAGGTTTCAACTAGCTGATTCCAGGCCACATTTGAAACAAGGAAAAATGTCAAGACATAAACCTTGAAGTTCACATTTATAAAATAACTACTAGATGTCCTCTAGTGTATGCAAAGCAATTGATATAACCAAGACTTTAAAGTCCATTTCCATATGTCCTAATACCATTATCCCCCTTAACACTGGTATCCTCATCACTTTAAAGATTTATTTGGTATTTGTTAAGGTTTTGTTTTGCAATTTTTTAGTACATATAGAAAACTTTAGCTATAGTACCTAACAATTCCCTGCATTGTACATGGTCAGATTGCTAGACAATTGGAGTAAGGCTGCCCTACAGTGCATGAAGTGATAAGGTACCTGGAAGCAGCATACAGCACTGTACCTGCATCACAGTAAAGAGGTTGCTAGTACTAACAGTGGGCTGCTGTGAATGTATTGTACTTTCACACAGCACCCTACAAGACTACTGCACATCCCTGCCTTGGAGTCAAGTCCTGTAATACATCTTTAGGGCACAATGACTGTGAAAGCTCTTTTAAATGCTCCTGATATGACCCAATAGTGCTTAAAAATGCAGTATGAAAACAGCATTCACTGCTAACCTCCTACTGTAACGCTCCTTCAGCAGTGTCAGCTTAGAGCAAGTGGGCAAGCTAAAGGTTTAGATGTAAGCTTGTTTTCATGAGGAGGTCCAACCCTTAAAGTAAGTTTCAGGGTATTAATAACCTAATACAAACAAAAAAAAATCCAACAGTGGGTCGTGTGCATTTGCTTGTTTGTTTAAAACTCTAAAGGAAACCACTTCTGTTTGTAGCTACTGTAGTTTTTTTTTTTTTTGTGTCAAACCAAAATCTGCAGAATGATCCATCCGCAGGAGTTCAAAATGAAGGATCCTGGGACCCTGGGGATCCAGGCTTTGAAATTAAGGACGATTTAAAGAACAGCTGTGGCCCAGCTCAGGGCCATGTTTAATACAAAGTACATTGCTGCAGCTGGGGGAAAATAAATGTTAGAGCTGGTTAAAAAGGTCGCTGGATTTTGGACGCCACAGGCTATTGAATACTATAAGGTCTGGATTGAAGTCAAGAATATTGCAATTAAACACAGAATAATTAATGTTTATTTATGTTTTGTTTTTTGTTTTTTTGTGGTGAAATGTAAAGCGAGCTCTTCTTGGGCTTCGTTCTTTCAGGAAACGTGGGTTGAAGTCGTGCATGTTTTCATTAGACTGTTTAATATTCATGAAGTTCCTCTAGACTAGTGTTGGTTTTATGAACAGCAGCACTCAACAGTTAATGAATATCCAACTTAATTAATCTAAACAGATTTTTTTTCTTTTTTTTTAAAAAAAATCCTATAAAAATCTCATCCGTCAAAGATGTGTATCTGTTTCTCTCAAAAAGTAAAGTCAATCAATTTCCATGTTGTATAATCTGTATAATCTGCAACATTATGACTCAAGCTGGGGGTGGAGAATGTATAGGATACTAACTTTTATTTTGCATCACTTCACAGTGCACTAATAATAATAATACATTCATTATTGTAATCTAAAGGAGACATTAGAAGGACGCTCGGATTCTGCAATGTCCCGAAAATCAGCAGCAATGTATTCTCCTTGAACTCCACAGCAAAAGTAAATAATACTGTCATCTGTTGTCTGCCCCGAGAGCACGACACATAGCCCTGTCTTGCTGTGGTGATGTGCACTGTGTTATTCTTTTTTTTTTATCTCTGACTGCTGTGCTGCTGATTATGCCACCTTTCATTTTGACGCAAATGAGCTGCCCTTTGCCTTCCTCCTTTCCAGCAAGTACTACAGTACAACCTTTCCAAAAATAAACCCAATCATCGAGTTAAATCACCTGAAATGGTGACACATCCACGGATAGCCACATTTCCAGTGTATGCACTACAGTTAGCCAAGTTTTTCAGCTTACATATTACATTTTTCAGGAAAACTAATGAGTAAATGTACAGTTCATTACTTTAGTAGTAAATCGTGTATGACTGTAGCTGTAACTTCATACTGTGTTATTATAAGACTAGTAGTTTAAGTAGGATCAGATCTGGGAAGATACCATCCCATCTATTAACCAATGGACCTCTGGCACGTGTTATTTGAACGTACTGATGGAAACTGATCATTGCACATTTTATTATGTGTCTAAAATACTAAATTCAGTTCTTAGCAGGACAGAGTATTCAATTGCATATATAAAAAACTGTATTCCGTTTCACATTTTACATGCTGTCACTTCACGTAACTGCCCAATTTAACCACGTTAAATAAAAGAAAATTCATATAATTATTGTACCGTTAAAAAGCTGAAACCTCCAAAGAGTTTGTGTGCAAGCTTTCTTCTTGTTGGCAATGGGTTAACACACACGGTGGAAAAAAAAAAAAAAAGGTCCGATTACTTTGCCACAGACAGAGAAAGCACGGTAAATTATTTTTGAAGTTGCCAAATACTGTATTACAAATCATTTTCACTGATTTTCTGTATATACTATAAATGCAATACTGACAATGACCTGGCATTGTTAATTATAATGCTCCAATGTTAACAAAGCAACTACAATGTAGTACGATGACTCCCTCCGATATGACTGGTTCTACTGTAGAGTAGTTTATGGTTTCTTTTTCTGGAGTAATAAATATTTACAATGGAGGAAACAAACAGTGGAGGCACTTTTGACGCCATGGTAACTACACTCACGTATTTCTATTTAAATATATTAATGTGTTTGTAATGTAATTTACTACATGCTAGTTTATGATGTAACGATCTACAGTGGTATCTATTCATCCATTTATTTTCCTTTAATTGCATCTGTATTGTACATTATCAAAATAAAATCTTCTAAAACTACAAATTGTAGGTCACTTGTGTTGTCTTAATGTTTTGAAACACTGCTCTCCTTAGCCTACCTTCAAAACATAACTGCCTTGTTTTAAGTGTGCAGTATTGATGAATTCTGCAGTCCGTTTTCTCCTTTAAGTGTGTACATCCAGAAGATGCCCCCAATTTGTCAAGATCAGGTGAACAGATAGGATGAATGGGCTACACAATCCTTACATCTTCAGAGGCCAGGACATGAAATCCACTGTATACCCAGGGAGGCTCTTAATAATTAATAGCAACCACTCGACAAAAGGCAGAGACACTGCACCCCATTCATCTCTGAAACAAACGTCAAGTAAAAGCGAATACAGGCATCTCTATGACAGGTAGTAGAGGACAGCCGAATGAGTAGGACGCACATACACAGTTGGCATCTAGATGACCTTGTGCTCAGCTTGGTGTGTTTCAAAGGTAGCGAAATGGCATAACTGGTTTAGTAAGGCCTCAAAAAGATTAGGTACACCATTAGGAAATACATGTGTGCAGCCTTCTTCATCCCATCCCGTCAAACCAGCTTATAGAATATTTTGATACCAAAGGGTGGCATTTGGCAACAGAATCAATATTAGTTCAGTTCAGTCATGGGCATTGTGATGGAAGACACTTCATCTTGCTAATGTCTCGGGTGATTTTATTGTTCACCAGCATTCACCAACCTTATTTGATGGGAAGAAGAAATATAGGGAAACAAAATCACTAGGATGCAATTTGTTTCAAAGTGGGTTTAAAAACAACAACTATAAAAATCAGTCTTATTTTTATTGTGCCAGTTACCATTAATGTTGTCATTAGATCAGTCCTCTGCAACATCATTCCCTACGGTTAATTAAGATGGAAGGACCATTTTAAAAGTTGAATTGTCTTTTCAAGCTGGTATACATTATGTATGTGCTGTTGTAATGCTTTCTCAGTGGTTACCAATAAAAAAAGAATTATGCAAAAGTTGCCCCATGTACAACACCAGAAAAAAGAAAAAAAGATTCCACTATATTGCAGTACAATGTGACAGCCAATACAGTCAATCTTTCAGTATTTCCAATTAGCTTGCATTCTGTCCCCTGGGTGTAGTGGACTATGCACAGTACAGAGATTTGTTTATTTTTTAAATGTGTGTACTTCATCGCAGGCATCTTCATCTCGCTGAGCCTCCTAAATAAAGCATCATTCTGGAAACTGAAGGTCTGTCACTAGTCTAATAGATAGTATTTTTATTACACTGCTCTTTGCTGTATTTCTCAGAGTGCATCCAAATACAGTCGTCATGAAACTGTCAACTTTATGCAAGAGCTGCCAAGTGTCACTGATTTGAATACTGCCGGGTTTTATTGGAATAAATTTGTCAGCTGAGTGCTTGTATTGAGCACTTGATGCACTGTGACACATCTGTGGCAATGACAAGCTGGCAAAGGAAGGCAGGGGATATGAACCTAACCATTAACTAATCGTGCTCCTGTTTGGATTGATATTACAGAGAAGCAGTAATATCATTCCAGTAATGTGTGGCTGTAGTATTGGAATCAATCGCTGCATGCTAAACCTCTAGAAAAAAATAAAGGAAGAGGGGACTTGATTTAAGTCTATAAAATCATAAATGAAATAGATTGTTCACCCAAAACACTACTTCAAAGTTAGCACAGAGAGCGGAACAAGCGGGCATAAACGGAATCTGAGTTTAGAACAGAAGGTAGGAGGGTCATTCCGTGTCAAATCAACCAAAATCCATGAAAACCCCTGCCTCAAGATTTAGATTTTGCTTATATTTTGTGTAGTGGAAGCTCTGGTTGAGTTGGCATTGTGTTTCCAACACAGCATTACCCTCATCTTGAAATTTGCTAACATTTCCCCATACGTTCATTAAATACTAACCTTTGATAATGTGCTGTTTATGCTAACCACCCACAGTAACAAGCAATGTCAAGTAAAAAACAAGGCGCGGCAATTAAGAGAACAAATTGGTCGATCGGGTCACAGGCTTTGGATAAGTCTATAAACATTACTTTTAGTTAAAAGGTCTTTATTCAAGGCAGACGACAACATCATTAGTCACTTGCATTGTAGCATAGGCTGTGGAAAAAACTGGCAAAACAAAAAACATTCTATGAAGTAGTTACCAAATTATTACAGCAACACACTGAGGCCACAGTAACTGCCCCAAAGTCATCCTCATGCGTTGTTTAGTTTTTTTTAGTTTGTGAATTGAATGCTCATGGAAAGTGAAGCACCAGAGCGGTCAGTTAAGCCTCCAGATAGAAATCGATTAACTGGGCAGACAAAATCGAATCCTTCGAATAAATATCGATGATTGTACCGGCCACATACATTTTCACTCCACTCTTCTCCCCTCGGCGTGATTATTTTAATATCACTCCTGTAATAAGTAAAAGCTTGTGCATAACAATAGAATGCGAGGGGTGATTATACCTGGGTACCTTCAGGAAAACAACAACAACAACAAGCCTAAAGCAAGCATACTACAGGAGTGTTACTAATATTTATTGCAAACAGATAACAGTACTTTGGAATGTAATCTATATAAACTAGACACGAGTTTATGAAAAAAGTCTTTTTTTATTCAGTGATAGCTGCAGCATCATGCAATGCATCTTGTTAATAATGTACTTCCTAACCTTCACTATCTGTGAAACACACAATGTGGAAATCCCTGTCTAAAACATAATAATAATAATAATAAATAATAATAATAATAATAAATTGATTTACTTACCACAACATGTATACCCATTGAAACTTAACTATGTGTGTTACAAAAATGGAACTATTGAATCATTTACTCAGTATTTATATCGATGCATATAATGAGGAATGGAAACGATCGAAAATCAATTTTTGATTTAATCGTAGCAGCCCTATGAAGCACGCTTCAATCCTTAGGCAAAAACTACAAGAAACTAAGTCCAGTAGACAAACGTTTCTGCTAATCAAATGTTATCTATTGTACACCACCAAATAATGATGTGTCGAATGACTAGTACACTGAAGAGGACACATGCCGAAACGTTTGTCTACTTGACACAGTTTTGTTTAGTTTTTCCACTCAGACCTGGACCCCCCAAACCAACCACCTTTGTGTAAAGCTACAGTACAGTTTCCAAACACAAAATTTAAAAGCTTGTTCGGTCAGCTACTGCGAGTACAATTCTGTCATTTCTGAGTAAAACAGGCAACACAACACTGAGACTTGCCTGGTCCCTTGAGACACATTGCTCTGTACCGCAGGTCCCTGAAAGACGATCCCCATTATACTGAAATTCATACTAAAGGATTCAAAAGGCTGTTTAACACCAATTCACTTGATCTGAGTTCGAGCTGACCTTTTCCTTTGTTAACTGCTTCTCCAAACGTACAAAGACTCATTGCTGTGGCTTTCAAGCCAATACCTGACAACTGTCAATCCTGCCTTATCATAGCAGTGCCTGCCCCGTCGGTGTAATCTGTGGATAAGATCAAAAGAGATTGAGAGTATTTTATATCGGTTCTGCTTGAGACCCAAAAGACATAGATTCAATAACCCTTACAATTTACCAGCAGAGTGGTTTTGAACCCTGTGATACAGTAATGTAACTACATTTCAATCACCTGCTACATGTGCAGAACAGTGTTTAAAGAATCAGTATGGTGTAAGACATGTGTTGCAACAATTTGGCTACACTAAGTTCCAATGTCTGTACAGTAGATATTTTTTGTGTGAAAAACATGTACATTTTTTAAACGGTCCCTTACCTTTTTATGATTTTTGCACTCACTGTGTGTGGTTCTTAGTGAACGTAGCCAAGTTCAGGGGCTTCTCTTCTCTCAAATTCCCTGACGTATAACCTTGGGTAGATAAGCTAAAGTGTCGTTACAAAACTGCCAGTGCCATCTAGCGCAAAGATGTGCATTACCTTAAATACAAAAAGATATGTATACTTTATCTGTTCACTAGATGGCACTGGCTCTTACTTTACTACTTTGGCTGATCTAACCTCCAGTTAGACATGTCTATGGCAGGACACAAAAAAAAAAGAGCCGCTCCAGAGCTCAGTTAAATGAACTTTAACACAGATATCAAAAAGTTAAAAAAAAAAAAAAAAACACATGATCGCTAGCTCATAAAAAGGGGGCACATTCAAGTAAAAACTGTTGATTTAACATTCAGGTACAGTATGTTAGTATATTATTTAGCCCAAGAAAAAGGAGTGTCCTGCAGCAAGATAGCAAGAGATCATAACATGTAATGCACAATTACAGCTTTGGAGAGAGTAGGTGCTTTTTCCCCGTTGAACCAAAATTATAATAAATGACAGTATGCATTTGTAAACTTAAGGTACAGTGCCACTATGGCTTCAGATGCTTTTGATAAAACCCACTCAGACATTCTCAGTAAGTTAACTGCCTTTACAATAATGCAAAACAGACCACCATGGGATTTATTTTAAATATGCAGTTTTCTTTTTTTCTTTTTTTTTTTTTTAAATCTCCAGGTGTTATTATAATCATGATACTCCTAATTAAGCATGCACTTGAAATGCACACCTCCTATGACAGTTTCATAAGAGAGAAAAAGCTGGAAGATACTGTTTCCTTTCCAAAGACCATGACTGATCTGTTTGCTGAATAGCGATTTGTCATACAAAAGACCACAGCTGCTTAGGCTGCTGCAGAACTTGCAATCTGTGATGCAGACAGAGACAACTCAATCAAACCAAAATTTTGAAACTGATCACTTTATTCAGTGTCTGAGTCTGGGAATACTGTTATAAGCCTCAAAGACATCTTTATAATATTTGACTTTGGTCCTCTACCAAAGTTAAAGCGCAGCAAAGTGTAGCACACCCATAGAGAAAAGCTTTTTAATAACAGATTATGGTACTGCATTGTTCGACCCACAGTTAAACATGGTAACGCATAGTAAACGTATAGTATTCTCATGGGAAAAGTGCAGTAAACATCAAGAATTACCATGAAACAAATATATATATATATATATATATATATATATATATATATATATATATATATATATATATATATATTATACATTATATATATATATATATAATGAATATAAAAACAAAACTGCATATATTATTCTAAACCTTGATATCAGGTCTGTCATCCATTCCATTTTTTAATGTCAAATATTAGTTTTCCATGACTACCCCAGTTTTTACCTTATAAAATATTGTTTACCGAAACAGATCATACGAGTAGCGCTGTCTTGTACAGAGATATCTCACGAAATTAACTGTGATGCAAAAATGTGGCACACAATAAACAAGACAGCATTAAAAAAAACTAAATACACAATATAAAAAATACAGCAAAAAAAAAAAAAAAAAAAACTAACTTAGTGGCTTTTGGATGAACACAGGCAGACAGGCAGTTTGGTGAAGTAACAAAACATTTTTAATTGAAAATAATTGCCAGCAAAAACTCGGCTTCAGTATGAGAAAAAAAAAAAACTAATGTTTCATTAAAACTGAAAACAGCTTAAGGAACAAGTTTTTGATCTCATCTTATCTGTTTTAGTTTGACATGATCACAAGCGGCAGGTTTTTTGCAAGAAACACAAGCATTTCCACATTTTTCTTCTTTCAAACAACTTCTGCATTTTTGATTTCCATTGGCTTCCTTAGATAAAAACAAAAACCCAGATAATCCCAAATCAAGTACTGGGCTATTTTGCTCCTTACAGCGGGCCATTACTAACGCTTCTCTATGTCAAACCGCGCCATAAATCATGGCAGTATTGTCTTCAAGGTAGTACTGTGGCTCCCCAGAGTACAGATCCTGGAAGCGCAACATTTTGGTACCATGTTATACCGTTGGTACCGGTACTATCGCCCAGCACTGCTTCCAGTATTATCTGCCCTCTCTCCCACTGTTGGGGGAGTTTTCAATTTGTTTCACTGAGTGGAACTGACATTGCTTTTTTCGTCCTAAATCAATCAGGCAGAGGGCTTACAATCATATATGATTGGATCAAAGAAAATCCCTTTTTTTTTTTTTTTTTTTTTTTTTTACATTTAGCTGCAGTAACTCAATCACACAGCTTTCAGTAACAGTGTAAGACTCTGACCATTTAAGGATACGGTACTGTAAAGTTATCCTGTCAAGTATTCCATAGAGAATCCAGGGGCATCAAATTGTTTCAGCGAGAAGTAATTTTGTGTAGAAATTACCAATAATAAATAGAAAAAAAAGTGGAGAGATTTGATACAAGCTAGCCACATGCCAGTTTTAATAACGTTACAACAGTAAAGCAGCAATAGGTCATCATGACCTTTCTGGTAGCATGGTGAACCTGTGTTAACCAAAATTTAAGTCAGAGCTGACAATGGTTACCAATACACTGCCGTTTTCAAATCTAACCACAAAACTCTGGTTAAAGGAAACAGTCCAGTATTGGGTAAGAAATAGAAGGAAAGAAACATAAAGCAATGAGACGTATACCCAGGGTACACAGAGTCACTGACAAACAGGGCCACTTTGTGTTTTGTTTGTCTGTGTCACTGACAGTAATTGGACTGTGTGTGTATAAGCCTTCAGTGATAATGAGGACCTAGAGGGCTGTCAGTAGGCTCTGGGAAAGGAAAAGGAGTAGACAAGGTACAATATCAGTCTGCTCCATTCAGCCTTGTTAGAACATGAAATGAGTGGTATCTTCATGTCTGTCGGCTAGAAAAATGTTAATTGGAGTTTAAAATTGTTACATGTATGTATGCTTAATAAAGGTGGAAATAATGTGAAGGCATATATCAAGAGCTGATATGCAGGTCACACACAGCATAACATTTATTAAAACATTCTCAGCATGCAATGAACAGGTGTTCTGACAAGTCATAAGAAAACATTGGTACCTGTTCTGTATCTGTTCCTCTTCCCTACTTATGTCAATCTTTAAAATACACAAAATAAATAAAACGGGTCAATGAAATGGATGGTCTGTCATAAATAATTTAACTTTTTATTATTGCCGTTGAAATGGACCACTTTACTGATCTGTTTAAATGTTACGATAAAAATAAAATATCGCTTACAATCACCAATTAATTATTTTATGAGGTGATATGAAAAAAAGTTTGTTTAAGAGAAGAAAGAAATGCTCATCTACTGTATGCCTGCTTTGACTTTTAGCAACACTCTCAACGTGGAAATGTAAAAATAAATCGAATTAGATTTTCCAATGAAACCTTAAAAGGGATTCTCTGAAAGAAAAATGGACATTAACCCTTTGCAGTCCATTTATTCACACAGTGTCTGTCAGGCACGTCGGGTCCAGTTTATTACCACAAGCGCTGTTTATTTTACACATGCCGTTTCATTTTTTAATTTTTTTTCCCCCACAGTAAAACAAGTTTAAAAAGCCCTGCACAGGAAAAAGGAGACTCAGTACTGCATCTCCAGCCAAGCCCCACCCCTTGTCGGTGTATTTTTCACATACCTCTTTAAAGTCATGCATACTGACAAATCCTGTCCTGATCACTCGTTATATCACCAAACTCCTCAATAATGAGATCCAAGTCATTATTTTATTACTACAACATCTCAAAAAGCTCTGAAAATGTCTGTGATATTCTTTGAGCGCTGGATACGGAAGCAGCTCTCTCTTTTGTTTGTGTCCGTGTTATATCTTTGGTGCAGGGGCTATGTGTATTGCTCAAATATGCCTCTTTTTTCGGCTTCATTCCGCTCCTATCGGTCTCACTCGGCCATTGAAAGGTTTTCTCAGCTTTTTCCAGAGAAAAAACAACTAGAGACCCGTGCTTGATGTCTTTTTGATGATGTCGGACAGGGTCCGACATCGGACTGGAAAGGGAACATTGTAACGTCGGACCTGGTCCGACATAGGACCGCAAAGGGTTAAGGATTGAAAGTGATTAGATACATGGGAGCAACTGTAACTTTAACTGCTCTAGTTGCCTATTTAAAATATCTGAATTACCTAAATTAAAGAATAACAAACCTAAAGACCTTTAGTCAGAAAAGAGGGGTACCAATGATTATGTTTTTACAGTACTGACTGCCTACAAAAGGTAAGGCATTTATTTAACCCTTTCAGTCTTTATCTTAGCGCCGTTTAGAGTTCTAAAAGTGTTTCATAATGGAACTTAAATAATTAAAAAAAAAAACTATTAATGACATAATTTTCGCTGCCCTTTTATGTTAAGCCCTTGTTACACAAGTCAATTTACTAGCAACTTTTATTACCTGCGACCAAATCCCATGAGGATTGCCCTGTGTAACAACCCTGACATTGTATTGTCAATGTTCTGGCAACTGCCTGGCAACAAGATTGCTTAATTGGACAGCAATCCTACTACAGGCAACAGCACTGGTGTGTGTCATGTGATTCTGTCGCTACAGTGAAAACAACAGTTAAAATGGACAGAAAAGCCGCAATTACTGGACTCAGGACAAAGAAATACTTCTCACAGAGTTTTATGAAGGTTGGTCAATGCTGGAAGAGTTACTTTTAACAAGTTTTTAAAATTTCTTAAAATCTTTGGTCCAACTGTCGTTAACTATAGGGGAATAAAAATGTAGCTGCTGTAACTCTGCTAAACCGATGCCCATACTCTGTTATTTCGTTACCTTTTTTAAACTGTTACTCCACAGCACTGTGATAATATAACCATGAAAGACTGTTTTTTATTATCACTGACAAAAGAAAAAAAACAATCACTTTCTGTACCTCCCTGTGTAATGTGTATACACGTAGCATGTAATTAAAATATATATATAATATATATATATATATATATATATATATATATATATATATATATATATATATATACACATTGATAGCTAGATGGCGTCTGCCAATAAATGAAAAAAACATATTGTATTACTGTATATTGTACTTGTTCTCAACACTAACTGGTTGTATTTTTTGTTTGTTTTGTAACTGATAGCCCCTTTTTGTTTAATGGCTGCCATTTCAAACTGTTAATTTACTGTTAATTCCAGAACCACGTGACGTAGTTCTTAAATATGATTGGCAATTGCTTGGATTAAAGGCAATTTGTATCGAATGCGAGTTGCCTGTTCGTTGTATCGTGTAACAGGTCAAATCCCCCGCAGTGACATCACTGGCAACACGTTGATACAATTTATGTTGCCAGCACATTGACTCCTGTGACAAGTCCTTTACAGTACCTGCAGGCAGCATGGGAGCAGCTTATTCTGGTAAGCGGCAGCTTGCTGTAGTGACATTTTTAAGAAATTCCACCATTTGAATAGTTCAAGACACACTATCTAAACAATCTTGATTTGGACAACTTAGTGAAAATTGTTACAGAAGTGCCTGAAAGCAATGCACAACTGTTTGTGTTTTTAATACTTTTGAACAGTAACACACTGAATTAACCTGGTTTTAAAAAAAAACAGCTACTGTTCAGGTATGAGTCAACAGTTGTTCAGGGCAGTCACAAACTCCAGGCTTCCCATGTATTTACTTGGACTGACAGGGCTTAGAAACCAGCCACCTGAAGTGACTTGTGTACTGTTCTATCTGTGGCACTTTGTAACACAGGAAGCCATCACCAGAGGGCCAGGTAAACTACGTGGACGGCTGAGAATACTACAAATTCCTAATGGTCTAAGAGAAATAATGTTTAATTACAGGACCACTGAACAACATTCGGGTGCACCATTATCCATCACTAAGTTTATAATAGCAGTGTCCCAGTATCATGTTCCAATGTTAGAAAATAGTTCCCCTTGCCGGTGACCTTCCTACATGACTGCATAGTTATTTATTTACGCTGACATCAGAAATATTCGGTTCTCCGGCAGCACGCGCACGCACTCTTCGTGTCATTTTTAAAGTTGCTGTCTGGCACTGTTTACATGGTCACGTGACCGATCAGCTGTAACTCGCAAAATCTAAATAAGCATTGCACGGGACTAACTGCAAAACTGTTAGTTCCACCACGGCTTAGTCAAAAGCAACAAAGCTGAAATAAATTGAAAACGAATTACTAACAATCGACCGCTTATTACAACACTGCACCTCGATCAAGCAATAGTAAACAAACATACCGTGTTAACTAGTGTGGGGCAAAATTCAAAACAAATGCACATTAATATATTCCTCAAATAATAACATTTATATAAATTAAATTGATACGTGAATATTACAGTACATGACAAATAATATCGCATTATAAACGTAACTGCGATAGGCGAATATACTGTATCGAGTCATGCAGCAGTTAACCAGTTTGTGTAGGTTTTAAAACACACGCACTGGGGGTGTCTGATGAAATGTGAACGGGAGGAGACATACATTAACACGTTATTGTAATTGTTACATACCTATCATTTTCAGAAGGTGTGTTCTTTGAAACCGAGGGAGAATCTTAACTTTCTACGTTAGATTTGGTGCTACGGATTCTGCACTAAGCTTCTGAGGCCACATCGTAACACACAGTTCAAACTGAGCATGTGCGACTTTCTTTCGGCTTTCTGGGTAATGTAGTTTTGTCACGTTGTCTATTAATGTTCGCAAGCTCAGTTTGCACCATGTATTTGGACATTGTGAGACTTCAAATTTCAAACTTGTAGAAATTCAGCAACTATTTATATTTTTCTGAACTTTATAAAAGCTGTATTATTAGGCTTCCAAGCTGGCTTGGGAAGCCTATTGTTATTATAAAGATTTATTTATTTATTTATTTATTGTCATTTTTCCTCCCAAAACTTTAAACTGCTTCTGTTTGCATGTGGTATAACCAATCAACATGAAACTTAGCAGGTATCATCCTGTGTAGATTACAGTCCAGATACAAAACAAATTGCACTCCTGTGTCAACCAACATGGAGGCCTGATGCATTTCTTGGGAACTGGCAAACTGATTCATCTGAAACTTTGTATATGTCATCAGCAACCAAACCCGCTTCAAGATTGAAAAGCAGAAGTTGCTACGATAAATTTTACTATCAAAATGGCTGCCACCAAATTCGCCAAAATGCATCCCAAACATCAAACTTTCTGTTTTGGTAGGCGTCATCCTGGGGACAATGGAATTCAAATATGGCAAAATGATGCTCTTTTGTAAAACACTTTGGCGGCCAGAGCTACGTTTCGTTCTTAAATTTAAAACCACTTCAGTTGAACACAGTTTAGTTGATTAACTCCAAAGTTGACACGCATCATCCTGTGTCAATACAATTGACATTTTCTAAAATAGTGTTTGTGCATTTTTTGTTTAGAATCTAAGGAAGAGAATTATTTGTTAATTTTTGGGTTCTGCATTTATATATTTCTTTAGTTGTCACGGGAAATAAAGTAATGTGCCCATATACATGTATAACTGATCCTAATAGCTGTTTTGAATTGATCTAGATTGATATGTGACAATGCCTCAGGGGGGGGACATAAATGACTAGTCACTTGTTTGTCATTCCTGGCTGATACATGATACATGTCTGCCAGTAATGCTATTCACACAACAGTAAGGTGACAGACATGCAATGGCTAAATTGAAGGTTGCTTGTCTACAAAAAAGGAATTCTAAAAATCCATCCGAGTTCAAAGAACGCGACATTTGTGATTTGCCATTCATTTCATAAGACACAGTGCCTGCTTTCATGAACCGATTGGTCTATTGGTCTAAACTAGAATCTGGGTTGCAAACACTGCATTGCATTTGAGGCTGAACAATCAGCTGTTCTTGAATATCTGTTTATTCAAATCAATATTTTCCAACTGTTTAATGAAATAGTTTTAGAACACGTGGCCCAATTAGAAGAAACAACACATTCTTACTGGGCCAATGACTATTATTATTATTATTATTATTATTATTATTATTATTACACATGCTAGGGAAATATATGACTGTACTTCTAAAATGTACAGCAAAACTCGTTTTCTACTGAGCAGTAATGTAGCTATTAGGAAATTGTTTTAGTTAGTCCTGTGCAATCATCTGCACACCTTTTTTTGTTCAAATTGAACCCTGTTCACCGTGAGAAGCAGACACAAGAAGAAAGCTACAAATTCAACAGCACTGTCAGCCCACTTGCTCCTGCACTGTCAGCTGATATAAAAGCCAATTTAAAGTTTTGGGAGCAAATCCATTATCCTTCCAAGTTTAAAACGCACATCAACAAAATGATGACTCGAAATAATGGTTTTGAGAATTATAAAAGTCAAAGACTATTTGGTATTACACAGTCCACAAGACTATTATTTCAAATCCACAAGAGAAGGATTTCCAATTGCTTAATGTTTTTATATCTCTAGCAAGTGGGGTATGTATTTTCTCATTTTTTATCATGGGTTCTGCACAAGCATTTGATTATATTTGTTCATTTTATTCAAAAGGTACAGTACATCTCTAGTATGCTCTTATCATAGGCTTCCTCAAGGAAGTACATCTTGATTTTAATATTCATGCAATATATGTACAACAATAATAGGACTTCCACCCTAAAATCCTGAAGGAGCACTGTTAAAAACAAAAAATACTCGCTAGGAGAACAAATCAATCTCATCTAAGGATCTCAGTGTATCCAGATCATGCTCCTTCCTGCAACAATTCTGTTTTTCTCTTCCAATAGTATGCCACACACTTCAATTAGAGCACCAGCATTGTTGCAGGAGGGAGCATGAACTGGATACACTATGATGTGTAGAAGAAAAATGGTCTTTCTTCTGGTGAGCGTTCCCGAGTCAAAGACGAATAAAAGTAATTCCCAAGTTGATTCACCTGTGATGTGTGAATAGCAATGCAGCAAAGAGATACACAGGATGTAATGTGTTGCATGTAAACACTGCAGGGCGTTCGGTAACGCTTTAGCAAAGACTTTATCAAAAATTAAATACAATAAAAAATGGTGCAATTGCAATAAGAACCAGAATTATCATAAATATGTAAGGCGGCAGTAAAAATACACTGTGCAGTAGTATGAAGCTACTTACTCTAAGGTAGCTGTAGACCTATTCAGTATTTTGTGGTTTTACAGAAAGCAGGTAATTCATTTCAGGCCTGAATATATTTGCTCAAGTGATATCCTTTATTATGTTGAATCAGCACATTTCCTAAATCACAGTCCCCAGTTTCATTGGAAGAACCCTGCTGTGCTGTTATCAGGTTCTGTGCTACTTCTTTCTTACATAGCTTGCAATATAACAGCAGGGAACTTTATTCATTTTGTCTTAATCAAAGTACTATAGCAGTAGTACATACTTTTAGCACCTATTATGTGTGGCTGGGTTGATTGTCTTTTTCACTTAACTGATCTTTTCCTGTAGGGGGTATCAAGTGTGTGGAAAAGGATGAAAGAAATGAACTGAAAACAAGACAGAATCTCCCAGGTTTAGTTAACATGGATTTCTACAAGTTGTTGCCCACATTGTTCTATAAATATTGAATTGGGCACCCATGGTCTAGCTGCAGTTTGCAAAGGCAGATGGATGCAACTGCTTTCCTAAGTTAACATAAAAACAAATAAAAGTAAAAAAACAAAATATTACAGTATGGGTTTATTGAGAGTATAGGGGAAGGTACTGTATGTTAATTAAAAATCACGGAGACAAAGTGCTTCCGGATGCAAGGACGTGCAAAAAAAATCCTTGGTTGCATTGACTTGGGCTATAGTACATTTAGAACCTACAATTATCTGTTAAGAAGGCATCTTATTTTCCTTAGAGTATTTGCAATTTATGAAATGCCATCTTCACAACTACTGTAATGTCGCAGAGTTATTATTTTCCGTCTAGTTACATATTGTATCTTTTGAAAATACATGAATGTGTTTATCAAAGATGTCTAAAATAGCTATGTATTTGCTTAGAAAGTTTATTTTTAAAAAATGAACATCCCATAGGAGGAAAAAAAAGGATGAAAAGAGCAAAAAGATCTGAGTCTGCTCAAAGAATGAAAAAGAAAAGAACAGACAGCTTCTTCGGCCTTTGAGTAAAGTGATAATCAAATTGTGAAATGTGCTTTGAGTAAATGTATAGTCCCCAAACACATTTTGAAGATGCTGCTCAATCTGTGAATAACAATGCATTGTTGGGTGCATACTAACCAATCTTCTCCCGATCACTCGTTTTATCACCAAACTCCTCAATAATGCAATCCAAGTCATTATTTTATTGACAATGATCCAAAGCACAAGGCCAAAGCTAACTAGAGTGGCTTAAGAATAAGAAAGTGAATGTCCTTGAGTTGCCCAGTCAAAGTCCTGACTTGAATCCTATTGAGAATCTGTGGAAAGACTTGAAAACTGCTGTCCATAAGCGATCCCCAAGCAACTTGAGACAGCTTGAGCAAATCTACCAAGAAGAATGGGCACAAACTGCACCAAGCCGGTGTGCAAAGTTGGTAGAGACTTACCCAAAAAGACTTGCAGCTGTAATTGCTGCCAAAGGTGCTTCCACCAAATGTTGAGTTGACGGGTCTGAATATTTATGCAATAGACATATTTCAGTTTTTTCTCTTTAGTTTTTGCTGACATTTATTGCAACTTGTTACTCTTAGCAGAGTTCAGTTTGAACATTCATGTTTTGAATATATATATATATATATTGGCTGCACTGTTTAAATACCCTGCACCTGGTTCTAATTTACAATTACCTCGAGGTGCAGGGAATAATTAACAATTAACAAATAATTAAACAAATAAATGAAACAAAAGCAATTGAATCTAACAAAATGTGCATTTTTACATGTTTTTATGCAGGGAGGAATCTGATCCTCCCCCTGCCCACCTTACTATATATATATATATATATATATATATATATATATATATATATATATATATATATATATATATATATACTATAACTATTAAATATATGATAATTATAATTTGTATTATTATTTTTTATTATAAAATGGCTTGGATACCAATCCTTTAGTGGTGAAGTAAACATCTCATGAACAGTAAATTAAGATTTTGTCCCTTTAATTACTATGTTGTTATGGATGTATTTACAAGCAGCACGGAGTGACCTGTTGCATGGAAATGAGCCTTTATATTGATCACAACTAGGAGGCATGTTACTATGGACTAAATATTCTCTTCGATTTTTATCTCTTTTGTAAGACATCATAGGTGTTTTTTTTATTTATTTATTTTTTCACAGAAATTTTGAGGAGGCACTGCCTCCCTTGCCTCCTCTAAGGAGCCTCCACTGATGTAGATGCATCTGCTCTTTAGTTTGCTTTGCAATAGAGGTTCTTCATTTGCAGTTGTATGTCACTGTTTTTTTTTAATTAGTAATGCCAATCAAAAATACCCTTTTGTAAAACAACCCGTATGTTTTATTTTTATTTTTAAAAAACAATGTTAAAAAAAAAAAAACTAGATGGATACATTTCACATGTTCTGGTATATGCACAACTGTATTGTACAAACATTAATCAGACTGTAAAGCGAATAGGTCTATTCCAAAGAAAATAAAATGAAAAGTCAAACAGAAGACCTTCCACAAGCTCCAGTGGAATGAGAGTCATACGATTCCCTTTAATATTCCTTGAGCGTAATACTAAGGCAACAAAACAGCTTGAAAGGCAAGTCAAGAACATACCACTGTGACAGCCAGCCACAATATTCACTGGAGTGACATTCCTCTTTGCTAAACAAAGTTACTTTATAGCTAAATGCCATCAAGTCATTTCTTAGTAAAAGGAGTTAAATGACTACAAGTCAGCCACCCATCTTTGCTAACGGTTCTATTCTTCAATGTATATATATTAAAAATGACTTGAGTCTTTTCCCTCAGGGACTAAGTATCCTCAAGGCCATCCATCTCCATTTGTATGAGGCTCTTGCAACCCAGCCTATTTGCTGCAGTACATCAAGTGATGGAAGTGGCAATATGCATCAGGCAGACAGCTATTTATCTCCCCAAACTTCGCTTCCGCAGGACGCTTCGGAATGGAAGCTTTAATTACTTAATGGATAGGTCAAGATTGTCCGCTCCCAGGTAATACAGAGTGGAATACAAAGAGAGGCAGATTCTTATTACATTGTCACGGATTCAGACGGTAACATATGTCAGCTGGTGTAATCGCTTTCATACTCTCCAGTGGTATAATGTGACCCTCAGCATTGAAATCACTGAGCCTTTGACACGTTTCTGACAAAAGTTTAATTGGCTTCAAAATAAATGCATTGCTTAATAGCACAGCTGAAACATGCTGCGCTTCACTCTAATAAGGGCCCTCTGACGTTATGTGTGCAAACACGTCAATGTTATATCCAGCCAGAGTACTTGCTAAATTAAATTTAAGATCTGAGGGACAGACAGTTCCAGAGAGACAGCATGTGTCTCTGATCGGACATTGCTTAGAATACTTCTGGGTCTTGTTTCATTATGGAGCCTCTTTATATAAATATGACCCATTGATATGTATACAGCCACTGTTAAAATATTAAACAATGACATCATCTTATACTGTTTAGACCACTTTAATGGATATCAAACAATGGGGTCAGGCTCAGTTCACAAAACATTTAAGTACCATTTTAAGAAATGCGCTGTTAGATTCAGTATTGTAAATCGAATTTTCATTAATTTAATCAAGTTTGTAGTTCATGAAACCTTTTCCCAATCGGTTTAGAGATGATTAGAAGTTCATTCTCATTATTTCAACATACCATTTAATCAATTTAATAGCATAATGTGTATAGAAAATACAAAAAATAAAAAATCATTAAAAACTGTTTTGTGACTAAGGCCTTGTATTTCTTAAAAAAAAAACGCACACAAGTTAATGGTTTGTGAATAGACCTTTTGTGATTGGGTGAAATACTGCTCCCGTACAAACCCTTATTTTCTTGTAGTGCATAGGACACAGAAATGATTGTTTCTGTTTGAATACTTATTTTCTCTGTAAATATGTGTTTCTGTTGAGGTTAAATAGCTGTATAACTTCACTTGCAGGTGAGCCTGGCTGTTTTGCATTGTGGGTAAGAAGCTTGCACGCAGTGTGCAAGGTCCCCTTTTTCACAAGGGTCCAGTGTATTCAGAAAATGAAAAAAAAAAACAGATTGAACATGACTGGAAACTGACAACAAGGTAACAGAATATTAAAATGCCTGTGGCAGGCTGGCGAGTGGAAAGAGGCCCAGAGACAGACTGCAGTTCAAAAAAATAACTATTTTATTATAAATAAACACAAAAATGAAAGGGCACAAGGGCCAAAACAAAACAATTTAAACACAAAGAAAGACAAAAAGCAAAATTTACAAAAATAACAATCTCCAGGCTGGGCAATGCCTTCACTGGATTCAAGCTTTCCAAACAACCAAAAAAAAAACAACCTGCTTCCTCAGCTCCCTCTGCCCAAATGAGAAGCAGAGGCCTCCTTTTATATCAGGTGGCTGGGCGCTGATTGATCGTTAATCAACCTAATCAACTAATCAACCCCAGCCACCTGAACATAATAAACCCAGGCAGGCAGGGGAAGTTAACCCCATCCCTGCCAATTTAAAAGGGCAGAGCTTTGCTCTGCCACACACCTCCCCCCATGTACAACGTACACCGGCCGCAATCGGCCAACTCCCCCCCTTCCCCCCACCCCCCCCCCCCCCCTCCCCCCCCCCCCCCCAAGAGTCCAATTATGTCCCTTGGGTGGGCTGTTATGGTGGGTGGTGGTGGGCGGGGTTGATGTCGGAGCCCCCAAGCCTTCTTTGGTTGAGGGGGCCCCGAATGTCCAAGGTAGCATGGCGACTGCGGCCCGGCTCCCTCTGGTGGCGGAGGCGGCGACCCGGCTCCCTCTGGTGGCGGAGGCGGCGACGGCGGCCCGGCTCCCTCTGGTGGCGGAGGCGGCGGCGGCGGCGACCCGGCTCCCTCTGGTGGCGGAGGCGGCGGCGGCGGCGGCGGCGGCCCGGCTCCCTCTGGTGGCGGAGGCGGCGGCGGCGGCCCGGCTCCCTCTGGTGGCGGAGGCGGCGGCGGCGGCCCGGCTCCCTCTGGTGGCGGAGGCGGAGGCGGCGGCGGCCCCGGCTCCCTCTGGTGGCGGAGGCGGCGGCCCGGCTCCCTCTGGTGGCGGAGGCGGCGGCCCGGCTCCCTCTGGTGGCGGAGGCGGCGGCCCGGCTCCCTCTGGTGGCGGAGGCGGCGGCCCGGCTCCCTCTGGTGGCGAGGCGGCAGCGGCTCCTCCTCCCTCTCGGGCTCCGAGAGCGACGGAGGCTCCTCACCCCTCTCTGGCTCTGGGAGCGACGGAGGCTCCTCACCCCTCTCTGGCTCTGGGAGCGACGGCAGATCCTCCTCCCTCTCTGGCTCTGGGAGCGACGGCAGATCCTCCTCCCTCTCTGGCTCTGGGAGCGACGGCGGCTCCTCACCCGTCTCTGGCTCTGGGGACGACGGCGGCTCCTCACCCCTCTCTGGCTCTGGGAGCGACGGCAGCTCCTCACCCCTCTCTGGCTCTGGGAGCGACGGCAGCTCCTCACCCCTCTCTGGCTCTGGGGACGGCGGCTGACCCCTCTCTGGCTCTCGGGAAGGCGGCTCACCCCTCTTTATTGGAGTGACCGGGGCATCTCCCATGTCTACCGCCAGGTAATTAACCACCATGAGGGCAACCTCTGGGAAGGAGGCCGGGTGGTGTTGTTCCTCCCACTGTTCCCACCTCTCCCCATCTCGACGCCACAGCGTGTTGATAACTATGGGGAGATCGTGGACGAGGTCTGCCTCAGGGTGCATCAACCAGTCCCAGATCTCCTGGGACGGTGGTGAAGGTGGTGGTGCTGGAGGTAGTGGGGTGGCCCCTGATGCCCGGGGTGAACACGGCACCTCTTCCTGGGCCTGGTTGTAGGGGCATCCTGCCCAGTTGTGGCCGTCCTCCTCACACCGGCCACACCAGTTTGCCGGTGGCACGTCTGGGCAGGACCGCCAACGATGGTCCTCCTTCCCACACCAGGAACACCAGGGGAAGAGGCTGGCCGGGTCCTCCAGCGGTGGCTGCAGCAGCTTACATTTCTTCAGCTGCTGCTGCTTTTCCTGCCTTTGCCGCTGTCTGCTCTTCTTTCCCATTTTTTTTTTTTTTTTTTTTTTTTTTCAAAAAAAAAAAATAAATAAATTTATCCCAAAAATTCCACAAAACAAAACAAAAATACTGCTCTGAGCCTCTAGGTGGCGCTATCCCACTTCTGACACCAAATGTGGCAGGCTGGCGAGTGGAAAGAGGCCCAGAGACAGACTGCAGTTCAAAAAAATAACTATTTTATTATAAATAAACACAAAAATGAAAGGGCACAAGGGCCAAAACAAAACAATTTAAACACAAAGAAAGACAAAAAGCAAAATTTACAAAAATAACAATCTCCAGGCTGGGCAATGCCTTCACTGGATTCAAGCTTTCCAAACAACCAAAAAAAAAACAACCTGCTTCCTCAGCTCCCTCTCCCCAAATGAAAAGCAGAGGCCTCCTTTTATATCAGGTGGCTGGGCGCTGATTGATCGTTAATCAACCTAATCAACTAATCAACCCCAGCCACCTGAACATAATAAACCCAGGCAGGCAGGGGAAGTTAACCCCATCCCTGCCAATTTAAAAGGGCAGAGCTTTGCTCCGCCACAATGCCATGTGTGTGTCTCAATCAGGGATATGGAATTGAGTCAGAGCTATATGAGCAGTTCGTGAAATTCACCCAACCCACACATTCCATTAAATCAAGTGGAAAACATTCACAGTTTGGAATCTTATTATTTATACAGTCCATTTTATACCAGAACTTTAACAAGATATATTAGAACAAACAAAATGTCATTGAAATATCCAGTGAAATACAATACCACTAAGTTTAGAACCCAATAATTAATCAAATTACCACAGCAGGTGATCTTCTGAAGTGAGACTTGTTCTTTGATACCTTGATTTGTGTAAGAAATGTTGGTTAAATGCACAGTATGAGGGCAATTGCAGGTCTTTATCGCCTGTGTGTAATGCATATCCCATAGCATACATATATATATATATATATATATATATATATATATATATATATATATATATATATATATATATATATATATATAATATATATATATATATATATATATATATATATATATATGTAGTATGTAATGTCCACACATGGTTCGTGTACGAATTTGCAGAAGGGCTAAACCATCCCGATAATAGCTAATTGAAAGTTGCAGAAAATTTAGTTTATCAAAATTAACACATTGTCACTGGATTACAGTGACCTAATACTTTATGAATTCTTAAGCATTGTAACATGCTAATTATTATAATTATTATAAATAATATATTATTATTAATCATAATCATTTAGCATAGGATATGAAAGGTTATTTTGTAATTGCAGTCAGACAAGGTCATTATATTATATGGGTAACACTTTATATTGTGTCTCTAATTACTGTGTATTTACATAGTAGTTACTTAGTAAATACATGTGTACTTACACAGCATTACAATGTTATTATGCATAGTTACAATATATTTCAGGTGTAAATCTTTTTGCACAATATATGTACACAATTGTATCAGACAAAGGTTAGGGTTAGGCTTAGGGTTAGAGTAATTAGAGACCATTATACCATTATATGAAAGTGCAGCGCTGCGCGTATAAATAAAAAATAAATCCAGTACATATGTGATATAATACTTAATAAGGAACTACGTACAAAGTTATCTGATTCACTTATTTTGTATTAGCATGCTGTACCTGGCTAAGTATACAAATTGCAGTAACATGAAAGCACATAGTAGACATTTACCTCCTTCAGATTCAGAACAGTAGATTGTATTTCAAA